>NC_056725.1:1141035338-1141155338 GCF_019279795.1 Protopterus annectens
TTTCGTGAGAACCAGGGAAATAGAAAAAGAGGATGGAATGGAGGTGAACATTACAAGGACTATAATTTTCAAAGGACTGTTAAACGAGGTAAATGGAATTAAAAATACTGCTTTGGCAGAATGTGGTTATGTAGTTAATTTGTCAGGACGCTCACTAACGGATAGTGAGATGAGCGTCTTAAATTTGGGTCTAAAATTTGTCCCAGCAGTATTCCCAAGGTTACACGAATTGAAATGCAATGTTTACTGTTTAGTCGTAAATTACACTTGATGAATTATTTTAAAGAAAGCATTAATTTATCATCAAATAGTAATAATAGCAGTGTATTAGATAATAGTAATGTGAGTTTTTATTCTTGTTGTTCGGAAGATGAAGTGAACGCATATTGTAAGCTAAACATTGAATCTGTACAAGTAAAAAGTGCATTCATGCCGCCACAAACAAATAATAACATCAAACAATTTGGTGTATTTTTGAATTACAGTTTGTAAAGGGAGTATTCAATATTTGATAACCAAAGAGCAGTGGAATAGTTTAAAAGATCTAAGTCAGTATAAGGACCTGATATTCAAACCAACGGATAAAGGGGGTAAACTGGTAGTTCTACATTTTTCTCAATATTTATCTATGTGTTATGAACACTTAAATAATGAAAGTGTTTATAAAAAATCAATATAGATGAATATAATAAAGTGGAAAAAGAATATAATGAATTAGTTAATAAGGGAATGAGGTTGCATTATTTTTCTTTACAAGATGTGCAGCAAAAGTTTAGAATTAAAAATGCCACTATGGCTCAATTTTTTTGTGTCCCAAAAATACACAAGGATTTGGTCAATCCCTCTGGATGACCTATAGTTTCAGCCTGTGGCTATTTTTTGCATAACATAGCATGTTTTCTGCATTATTTTCTGTTACTGACTGTGGAAAAAATGTTTTCTTGCATTAAAGATGTGTTTGTTTTTTAGGTAAGATCAAGGAAATTATATGGTCAGAAGGAATGCATTTTATTGTAATGGATTTTGTTAGCTTGTATACTAACATCAAGCATAAAGATGGTATTAAAGCCATAAAATGTTTCCTGTGGGAAGCCCCAGTAATACAGTATGTGACAGATTTGGTTTTGCTGTGTTTAAAAAACAACATATTTGAATTTAATGACTGCCTGTATCGGCAGTTACAAGGTACAGCAATGGGGGCAGCTTTTCCCCCCTCTTATACAAATACATTCATGGGATACTTTGAAAGTCAGTATATTTATACTACTGAATTTTATAAAACATGTTAGTCAATATTTTTTTTATATTGATGATTTTTTTTTTTTGTGTAGGGGGGGACACAATTGTAAGTTAAGAACAAAAATACATAGAAAGTTCCTGGGAACAAATTTTATGCTGCATGGTTCCAGTTGTCATCCCCCACGTACTATAAAATCCATACGTTATGGAGAATTCCTTAGGGTAAAGAGACCGTGTAGTAATCCAGCAGATAAGGAAAAGGAAACGGAAGAAACCTTTTATAAGTTTTGTGAAAGGGGATATTTAAAATCACAATTGGAACAGGGGTTGGAAAAAGCAACAAAGTGGAATCAGAGAAGTGGTAACAAGCAAACGAAGGAAAATGATGAAGAACAAGAAAGTATTTATTTTACTTCCACTGTTTCTGTTTTTTCAGAAACTGTAAAAGAACAAGTCAAATATTGTTGGTTAAAATTAAAAGGGGAAGTAGATTTTATACAAAATAAGAATATCAGCTTCTCCTTTAGGAGATGCAGAAGCATAAAATATTTTTTAGTACATGGGAAGTTTAGAATGCCCCAAGCAGGGCTAGTTCTATCACCACAAATGTTAGGCACTTTTCCTTGTGGAAAATGCAGCACATGTGAGTTCATAGTAAAAGAATTCACAGATATTAATGGAAAAAAGTTCCAAGTTAGTGGCATTTATGGTTGCAACACAGAGAAAATTATATATTGCTTAAAATGTCCATGTAAAAGAATTTTATGTTGGGGAAAGTAAAAGGCAGTTTTCATGCAGACTCAAAGAACACATGAGATATATAAGAAAAAGTAAATCAGCTAGTCCAGTGGCAGTTCATTTTAAAGAATTTCATAGCAGTAACCCGGAGGGGTTACAAGCAACTATTTTGGAAAAAGTAGAAACTAATGAGTTAATGTAGTGCAACATATAAAAAATGTATTAAGAAAGAAAGAAACAATGTTAATTTTAAAGTTTTATACTATGTGCCCTAGAGGCTTAAATCAAGAATGCACTTGGAAGTGTTTGATATAATGGAATTTCAGTAATTGGTAATTGATTTTATTAATGAAGTAATCACTTCAATGCAAAAAGTATAAAAAGCTGTGTTTTTACTTATGTGATTGTACTCTGTTAAAGGCTGTTTACAGCCGAGGTACTATAGAGTGATTTAACATGTATTTTTAATAAAAAAGGAACTATTTTTTTCACTGGTCGGTTCTGTGTGGTATTCGTTCAACTGTGAGCTGTTTACGTTGTCGTCTATAGAGGATATGAGGACTGCCTGGGTCCACATGGGTGGGGCAACAAGAATAAAGAAGGAAAAGCCATAGTTGCCACAATCATCTGCAGGCAGTAACCAGAGAAGGCTCTAAGGTCAACGGAGACCAGGTTGAAGACCTGAAAGTTGACTGGAGAGAAAGTACAACAGTTCAAGGAATTACGCAGGGCTCTAGCACCCCAAGAAGAAGATGAAATAGGTGGAGTTGATCAAGAATGGCAGTGCCTAAAAACAGCAGGTGTCGGGACTACGGAAAAGATATGTGGCCGAGCCACGTATGGGAATAAGGTACATAAAGAAAACTGGTGGTGGAATGCAGAAGTCCAGGAAGTCATCAAAAGAACAAAAGAGTGCAGAAAGAAGTGGGAGATAGAAAAGACTGACCGGGCTAGGAAGAACTACTGGTTGGCTAACAAAGGTGTTAAGAAAGAAGTTGCAGTAGCAAAGAATGTGGCATCTGGGGCACTCTACCATCTTCAGGAAAGTGACTCAGTAAGTGACACAAAGAAACTATATCAGGTTGCAAGGCAAAGACAGAAAGATAAAGAGATGGGAGCCATAATTGACTCTCTGGCCGACACAAGCATCCTCCAGAAGGATCTTACAGAGACGGATACCTGGTGTCAAAACCATGGCCTCAAGCTAAATGCCAAAAAGTGCATAGTCATCCCTTTGGGGAAAAACAGAGTGCCCACAAACAACCACATAGGAGGTAATCCACTAAGTACGGAAGAAGTAATTAGGGATCTGGGGACCCAAGTAGATAGTAACCTCTCCTTTGACAATCACATTGCCAAAGTGGTTAGAAAAACCTTCTATATAGCTCACCTAATCACAAAAGGGTTCACATCTAGATCAAGAGAGGTCATTGTGCCCTTCTACTCATCGCTCATCAGGCCCTTAATTGAGTACAATGCCCCATTTGGGATGTATCTTACCCGACACCTGCAACAGCTGGAGAAACCTCAAAAGTACCTCACCAAGAGGATCGTGGGCCTCAAACAGATGCCCTGTGCTGCTTGACTAAAGAAACTCCAGCTCTACTCAGTTGCTTACCGCCTACTCAGAGGCGATCTCTGCCTGACATACAAGGCCATGTCTAACCCAGAATTGATGGACATGCTCCACCTCAAGAAAGCCAAATCCATTAGAGCTCACACGCTCCATGGATTTAAACCTCAGCACAACAATAAATAGGACATGCTGGAGGGATAGATTCATATCCCTGAGGCTTCCCTCGCTCTGGAATAGAATCCCGGTTCATGTTAGGCAGAGCTCCTCGCTGACCCTCTTCAAGAGAAATCTTGATGAGTGGATGGGAAATCTTAAATTTACTCCTGGGATCACTTTTATGGCCCTGCTGGACAGAGGCTCTGGAATCTAGTCTAAAAGAGTGGCGAAAGCCAACACATTGTGGCTAGGCTTATAAATGCCCTAGGGCAGATAGCCTAGTACCTGCCTATGAACCTAAGATAGTCAGACACCCTTCATAAGGGATGCCAGCAACAACTTGCTGACATCAAAGGCAGTTGGAAGGAGTATTTCCAGCAGCTTCTGAATGAAGAAAACCCCACAGAAGCTGTACTGCCCCAGAAACAGCCTACAATGAGAGAAGAAGAGGAGCCCACCCTAGAAGAAGTAAGAACAGCACTAAGGAAAATGAGGTCAGGGAAAGGAGCAGGCTTAGATGAGGTCACAGCAGA
Source organism: Protopterus annectens (assembly GCF_019279795.1). Lineage (NCBI taxonomy): Eukaryota > Metazoa > Chordata > Ceratodontiformes > Protopteridae > Protopterus > Protopterus annectens. The sequence continues at coordinate 1,141,039,581 of NC_056725.1, forward strand.
TATGATAAAGATGCTGGGTCAGATAGGGGAGAAATGGCTCCTGAGGGTAATAATAGCAGTGTGGAAAGAAACGTGTATCCCATATGACTGGAGAACAAGCATACTCATGCCAGTGTACAAGAAGAAAGGGGACAACCACAACTCTGGGCAGTACAAAGGCGTCATACTACTATCACATTGCATAAAAGTTCTGGAGAGGTTGATTGATAAACTGATATGCAAAGTAATAGAATGTAAGATGGGAGATGAGCAGTTTGGATTCAGATCAGGATGCAGCACAACTGACCCACTGTTTGCAGTGAGACATATAATTGAAAAGAAGCTAGAGATGAAGGTAGAGGCTAACTGGGCATTCCTAGACTTGGAGAAAGCATATGACAAGGTCCCAAGAAAGCTGATGTGGGCAGTACTGTAGTGGTTTAAAGTCCCAGAAACATTGGTAGAATTAGTGCAGGCTATGTACAAGGACCCATTGACTCAAGTACGAACAGTGTTCGGACTCACAGAAGGGTTCCCAGTGGGAGTGGGTGTACACCAGGGTTCAGCTTTGTGCCCACTGCTGTTCATGCTGGTGATGGACTACATTAGCAAACAGGTCGGAGGGGACATATCAACAAAGTTGCTGTATGCAGATGTTGTGGCATTACAGGCAGACTGAGCTAGGACTTCAACAAAGGGTAGGAGAATGGAATGCAAAACTGAAGGCACATGGGATGAAACTAAACACAGATAAGACAGTGGTAATGGCAGCAAATTGGGGAAATCAGAAGAAGCTGAGACTAGCGATAGAAGGGAAAATAGTGGAACAGGTAAACAGCTTTAGGTATCTGGGAGGGGTGGTTGAGGAGTAGGGAAGTCTGAATGAAGAGGTCAAAGCTAGAATCAGCGGGGCTGCAGCCAACTGGCATAGAGTATCAGGTGTAGCCTATGACAGAAGAATGCCAAAGAAGCTGAAAAGTAAGGTGTACAAGACAGTGGTGTGACCAGTACTACTGTATGGTACAGAAACCCGGGCAGTAAAGGCAGAACAGTTGAAGAAGCAAGAGGTGATGGAAATTAAGTGCCTAAGAAGGGTGGTAGGATGCACACTGTGGGACAGATGAAGAAGTGAGGACATAAGAGCAGAAGACAAAGTAGCTTCAGTTGCAGAAAAGATCAAAGAGAACAGATTAATGTGGTTTGGGCACGTGCAGAAAAGCAGAAGAGAGTCTGGTGAGGAAGATTTGGGACAGACAGGAAGAAGGTAAGAGGAAGTGAGGATGTCCAGCATATAGAGGTGGATGGATTATGTGAAATAAGAAGTGTGGCAGTTAGGCATGCGTGTTGAAGAAGGCAGGAGTGTGGCACTGAATCAAGAGAGCTGGCAACAGTTAACACGATATCCAGACCCCGTGTAGAAAAAATGGGAAAAGGAGACTGATGATGAATGATGAAACATTATAGCAAGATATCATATTGCCTGTTAGACTGTATCCTAGTGTCAGACCTTAGCAAGTGTGCCACCTCTGTTAGAATGTCTGACTGTCCCAGTGATCATCTCCCAATCTAAACAACCAGACATCTTGCATATCCACTTAAACAGCATGTTTATAAAACAACACAACAACCTTTCCAAGTTTAATTCAGAAGTGTTCATTACTGACCTATCATCTATTAACTGGAACGTCCTAAAAGTCTTTCGAAAGAAAAATAATATGTACAGACAAAAACAATTTACAGAATGCTTAACACCTTGTGGATTATTTTGACTTGATGTATTTTTGTCTGTGCATATTATTTTCCTTTTGAATCCTTTTTCATCTAGGTGGAAGTTCCACAAAAAGTTTGATACTAAACAGTTTAAACCACTGTCATGTTTGCAGACAATCTAATAGTGTTACCTCTTTAAGAGTAGGAGTTAGTAAGTGAGGTTTAATTCAACCAAACTAATTAAGCTATTTGGTATTAGCCAATAAGCAAGTGATATCTGGTTTGAAAGTAGTATTTAACTGTCTTTTAGGCTTGTTTTAATTTATTCTGATTAAGTCCTTCACTTGTAAGGACAAAAGTGCTTAATCTTATTTTGTAAATAAAAACGTGTTTGTTTTATCTCTGTTTGGATTTGGAGACTTGTACTCCACATTACACTAGTCACCATTTCTTCAGTTTATTTGTAGCATGTCTGGTGACTGTTGGACTCCCTTTTTTCATAACTTTAGACCTATAGCAGACTTATTCTTCCTCTCCAAAATATCAGAAAAATGTATTTAAATACAATTGCTAAATTATCTCTTACAGGAAGAACTCTTATCCTCCACACAACATGGCTTCCAACCTTCCCATAGCACTAACACTGCACTTGAAACATATATAGATACTGTCAGTAAAGCTAGAGATAACGACAGACTAGTCTCTTCCTTATTTCTAGATTTGTGTAAAGTTTTCAACAATTTGTCACAGCAAACTTCTACTTCAAATGCCCTCATTAGGTCTCTCTCAGCTCACCCATCTATGGTTCAAAAGCTACCTGTCCAGTAGGTATCAGTCAGTAAAATAGCACTCCATCCTCTTTCCATGCCTCCTAGTCACCACTGGTTTACCACAAGGCTCTGTCCCCTCCTCTTTAACATTCTCACCAACACCCTTCACACAACAGGCCTCCCTAATACAGTATACAGGTGATTCCACACTCATTTGTACATCTGACAAACATGGCACACCTCAAAAAATGACTCAGGAAGCTTTAACAGCAATAGAAACATGGTTTTGTAATTCAGAATTCATGCTCACCTCTAAAAAAAAACATACTGCTGTTTTTTTCCCCCCAGATTCCTCTCCCTTGAAAAAAACAAAATGTGAAGTCCTTTAAAAAGCAGAGCATATTTAGACAGTGAAGCAGTTTTTCATTCTGGATACCAAAGTATAGTAGATGCTTTCTAATTCAGCACTGGCCATTTTATTGAAATCAGTCCCATGCTGAGCATTTTAAACATAAAAGAGATTTAAAAAGGGCCACTGAAGAGGTGGCAGAGGTTGAGGTAGGCTGTTGACAGGGTTGGGGGGAGGGTGTACCTACCAGTTCTATCTATCTTCTCCCCTCCTCCTCCACCAGTTAGGAGGAAGGCTGTCTCACTTCAAAGGTTAGTGTCTCAAAGTGACCACAGACTTGTGGGTGAAGTAATCCATAGACCCAGGAGACAGGATAAAATTCATATCCTTTCCAGCCTTCATGGTGATGCCTCACATTCCACCTGACCAGAGAGCTTTGATGAGGCCCATCTTAAATCAGATTCTGTGCTTTGTCACCTTAGAAAAATTTCTTCCATCAGAGCATGGGTATGCATTTTAGTTGAGGCTGTTTCTAGTTCCCAGAGAAAGACAGACCCTGGTTACATATGTTGTACCTATCAGGACAGAACAAGTTTCAAATGCTAGAAAAATTAGGAGTGATACCACTTCAATCCTCCATCTTGCCAAATTATGTCATGGTCATGTTAGACATGAAGAATGTTTAGTTGCATATCTCCAGCTGCTGTGCCCACAAAAAAAATCCTGAGATTTGTTGCTTGGGTAGATTACTTCCACTACTCATTCTTTCCCTTTGTGCTGTTCATTTCTCCTAGGGAATTCGTGAAAAGCTTTGGCCACAACATAATCAACTGAATTCACATTTACTCTTACAGCAATTCTTAATTCAGACCATGTCTGAACACAAGTTGACCAGTACTTCCAACTCTACCGTCCACAACCTCAGTAACTTAGGCATATGCTTGAACTTCCAGATATTGAATCCGTCTCCTCTCTGTACAAAGTGTTTCCTGAGAGACATCTTGGATATCAGGAAACACAGTGTTTTCCCGCAGAAGGTTCTGATACTCATTTACTTTTTCAGTCAGCAGGTATCCATGACAGCAAGAACCATCCTGAAAGCTGTGGATTACAAATTATCCACAGTGTTCCTGGTCCCATTGGCCAGGTTACACATAATGAAAGTCTAGTGGTACCTGAGAAATATCCAGTATCAGTACTCCATTCTCTGCAATAAGTGATTCCAATCATGCCTTCCATCTATCAGGAATTCAAATGGTGAGAGATCAGGTGACAGCCGATCCAGGTGTGCCTTTTTGTAATGCCTACCTAGAGCTAGACTGACCTTGGACACATTCAACTTAGTATGAGGAACATGCACAGAGTCCCTGAAAATATAGAGGACATGAAACTACAGTGACAAGACAAAGTACATAACTGAAGGAGATATGTGCTTAATTGCATGTTCTTTAATATTTCTGTTTTCAGAATGGTTTTGATCCCTAGAGTCTTTAGTGTGGTCACAGGCAAACACCATGGTTATATGGTACATCAATAAACAAGAGGCACATACTCCTCTTCTCTGGACAGATCCATCATGATAGCTTTGGATGTAGCATTAAAGGAAAACCTCTATATCCATCTTTTTACATCCTGTTGGTGCAGCATGTCCCTGCACGTTATCTGCATAGATACACACCCAGTCCCTAAGAGTGGAAGCTGAACCTGGAAGTTTTTCACAAGTTCACTTTACTCTGGGGCACCCCAAAAATGGGTCTTTCTTTGCTTCACAAGTAAATCACCAAATCCTAGGATTCTGATCTTGATAAGAGAGCACTAGCAATGGATACATTTTCATACCTTTGGACCAAAGATCTTCTGTATGCATTCCCTCCCTTATTCCTGAATCCCAGAGTAGTACCAAAGGCAGTGCAGGACAGAAATAACCTAATTCTCATGGCACCCTTATGGCTAAGACAGCATATTCTTCCCACCTTGTGGATCCATATCAAAAGTGCTTGCATCTTGCAGCATGGAAGACAGAATTAAAGTTAACACACTGAGACCCCCACCATGGTTGTATTAAGGAGGCCATCAAACCAAGTACTACAGAATACTTCCTACTAAAGTGTCCCAGATTATTCTTTTGATGCATATGTTACCATCCATCGGAAAGGCCCTTCTGTATCTCACAGCCCTGTTTGACTAAAGCTTTTTCTTGTTCTGTGAGCTAAGTTATACCTTCTTGCTATATCAGCTTGCCTACCCATAGAGTCACCTTTAACAAACAGCTTCTTATGGGAATACTATGTTTGAGGTCTCCAAGGAAGGAAGAACACCTCCGAAGGGATTTGATCTTTGTATAGAAAACTAACATTTGCTGAGCATCGGAAAACAATGTACAAGATTAGGTGAAGACACCTTTAACAAGGGCAGCTGCCACTGTCATTGTTGCATTTTTCAGGAATGTTTCAGTGCAATCTATTTGTGAGGCTGCTACATTGACATCCAGTCATGCTTTTAATAGGCATTACAAGTTGGAAATCACTTCTTGGAATGGGCCAGGCTTTGCCTTCACTGTTTTTCATGTCATACTTGCTCCCTTCCCCATGTCTGTAGCCAGCTCTTTGATTACTTTAGAAATATGTTCAAACATATAAGTTACGCAGCAGTAAGCCTTATGATGACTGTAGTACAGCTGTGTGAAGGCACTCACTATAACTACAGATTATCAAGTAGTAAAATTACTTCTGCAGTATAGACTCACTCCTTTTATCCCTCCTGTTTCTGAGAGGCTGCCTTATTCTACTAGAGAAGCATCCACTCATTCTCAGATTGCTCTCCTATCCTTGGTGTGGAACAAGCTTTTCAGACTGCTTTTGAAGCCCAGCAAATTTGCTTGCCAGCGATCACCTCAGTCACCCCAAAAAAGAACTAAATATGGTGCTAGTGCCTTTCCCTTTAATGCTGTGTGACCAACTGACATCCACAATGTGGTAGAGACCGAGCCTACACTGAGGATGTCTGAAAGATGTGGAAATCAGACCAGATGGTCAAACATCTGCCTGCTGCAAAATTTCTGTTTGTTATATATATGTATATATTTATATATATATATATATATATATATATATATATATATATATATATATGATACTGCAGCAGTGGTGCCAGTACTTGCACTTCTATAGTTATGGTTAGAATGCCTATGGTTATGGTGACTGTACTTGGAGGTCTTCCCTAGTAGCCTGACATGCACTGCTGACATCGGGCTTCCCTACCAGTCCTGTGATACTTGCATGCTTTCATGTATGTTCTGAATCTAGGTACAGTGCTACACACTATTTAGCAAGCCAGAGTGCTCATCTCAGTCCATGCAGTCCCTTGCTTTAATACTAAGTCCATCAGGCATCACTGACAGGCCAGCTGGGCCTCTTTTCTCTGGGATGGGCAGTCTAATTTGGTTGTTTACTCCCACCTCTCCTGGCTGACTGTTCTAGTCATTATAATACTTGTTGATCCCAGATACCATTAGCTGTTTATGTGGCATACAGTTTGTAATCTTAAAATAAAACAGTCCCACCACCTCCGGTGTCAAGTAAGATCCATCTTACTTAACTGGGAATTAAGAAGCACTCAGGGTGGTAGTAACTGTTTGCCCAAGTAAGATCTGTTTTTCTAGGATTGCTGATTTTGGGTATTCATTTTCTTCAAATATGAAGAATTTTCGATTTCCTAAAGGTTATTTATGCAGATTTAATAAATTATTGCTACTGGAAAAGTTGGATGCCAGGAAAAATGGAAAATGGCGAAATGTGGTGATTGCTTTAGTGGTTCTTGCACCTTTAATCATGCTTAGTGTTTCTTAGACTTTGAAAGTATTAGCAAGTTACCCTATTTAATGATTTCAAAAGTTAGAAAGTTTTAGTGCCTTGTGGCATCACAAGTTTAAGCCTTTTTGCTTGTTTCTTTTGTAATTCTGGGGTAATATAGCATTTGTCAGTATTTTCTTTGCTGCTTTGGAGGTTCATATTCTTACCCCTTTAAATGTCCACAGAGATTTCTGACTAGCTGTGCGCAGCAGCATAAAAGTGATGATTGGATAGAACGATAGTTAGTCATCGCTCATTTTTTATGTATGTTAGGGTAGTATTTGCAAATTCAAAGAACTGATGATTTTTCTTGTTTATTAGTGATATTAGCTGCATTTAATATGTTGCTGTGAGTCTTTCTCACATGCTTAAGTATAAACTGGAACTAACGTGTTGCTGTGAAATTTACTAAAGTGTTCATACACTGCAAGTATTTCTGTGCTGGGGTGTGTTACTTGTGTATGTCTATATATTTGAGCTTTTCTTACCAAACCTGCTCTGAAAATTGACTACAAACCAATTGGATATCCTGGTCATGTTAGTTTTAATGGTTTTATGGGATTGCAGATTTTGTAAAGAAAAGTATCAAAGCCGTTGTGCGTCTGTCTGGGAATTTAATGCATCATTTCACTTCACATTTTAAAATCTTGGTTCTCCTGTCAAAGACAAACTGGGACTGACCTCCCTATAAGTGTGATAGGCATGATAGGTCTCTGATTGCAGTTCTGTTGTAATGAAGTTAACACTGGGGATCTGGAACAGTCTTGTCTTCTGCTAATTGATTTATGTCTGCTAACGTTGTCACTAACACTAGCAATTTTTTGAGTGAAGATGTCTTTGTCTGACCCATATAAATGGTTGACTGCACTAATCTTCACAAAAGGGACTGCATATGGACCTTACCCCATGTAGGGTTTTCAACTCAGTCAATTACCTATTGATTAGATCTTTTGACTGCTTTGCTGGCATTAAGGTAAAAAGGACAGTAACAATGACTTGGCACAACTGACCGGGTCAGATCTGCAAAGGATACAGAACATTAAAGTCAGACACCAGGCTCTACTTGTAACATAATGTAACATTCAGACTTTTTCATGTTAAATCACATTGTGGTTTTAAAGTAGATCTTATTTATGTGTATTTTTATAAATAATGCAAATATAATGGCTTTAATTCTTACAAATCTGGTGGTCATGCCTTGCTAGTTCTTTGATGTAACATTATTTTATGTTGGTAGCCCATTATTTTTGCTTTCCCACCTAAACATTCACCTTGTATACTTGAAGAATAGAATGTTGAATTTGTATTACTAAACATCCATTGTGCTTTAGCCTGAAAATGAACAAAACTTTGCCTCCCTGTGCGTCCTTGAAACCGTGGCAGTCCTGCATATGGATATACTGCTGTTATAAAGAAGCAAATGAGAGAATTGATAGTTACACAAAATTAAGTACAATACTGTACATAGCAGGAGTGTTAGTTCAATTAGTTCAGTTAAAGAATAATTGCTGTAATTTCTTAAGAACCTCATGGTTTTAGCGAATGAAATTGTAGTTTTATTTTATGCATCACCGTAGAAAGATGCAGTGTTGACAAGGCATGGGGTTTACATTTCATGGTTCATTTGTGAATTATTAGCAGCTTTAAATATATCTGTAAAGCAGACTGGAAAAGAGAACACATTTCATGCTTTCTTCCAGTAGTTTTTACTACGTTTTGGAAAACTATAATTTGAATTGTTTGTCAAAGAACAGTATTTTTCACAGTCTATGTATGGTTCATCGTGAATGTGTTACAGCAGCTTGTTTATTTTTTTTGTCTGTAGCTTTTACTTTTTCATGATGTTGGTTTTAACAGCTAGTCAGTATGTCTTATTAATTTGGTATTTTTCTGAGAAATTCTTGGTGTCTTATATAACATGCATCAGAAACACTCATCACCCGATGCAGTGGCAGCAAACTGCTCGACATAGAAGGAAGCCTCACTATGGGAAGAAGTTCACCTTCTTTCTGAGCCGAGTTAGTTGTCATAGGGAGCTCTGAATCTGCTACATAGAGACATCCCCATGGAGAACTTGGCTCACAAAGGGAGCGTGAGGTTGACCTCAGAGGAGCAGCAGGATGATGGCTACGGTCTGCATGTGTTATGCTGCAATACTGCTGAAAATATGTCAAGAGAATTTGTTAAATTAAGCTTGAGAACAGAAAGAGCCCTAAGTTTGGCTCTACAAATTCTGAAAATACATAGCAATTTAAACAGATGTAAAACAGACTTGGAAGATAGGTGCTTTTAGTGGTCTGTTTGCCTTCATAGTGTACACTAATTAAGAAAGGTTCCTTGACTTTGCGGTGTTTGCTGTTTCAAGTCTCAGTATATCTCTCAACTGTCCAGATTTTTGCCTCATGTTTTTAGTCTGTCATTTATCAACAGTAGGGCTAGTCGCCACCCGGTGGTGTGAACCTTGGCTCTAGAGAATACTCACTTATGATGTTTATGTTTTTTGGCAAATCATTGAGGATTGAAGTCACTAAATAATGACATACATTAGAGTTTTTGACTTCATATCTCTCAGAAAATGCAAGCCAACTGAAATCTTATTATTCTACCAACTTTCCAAGTTTATAAGAACAATATTTAAAATCAGTCCCTATTTTTTGGGCCTTTGATCCCCCATTATTTTAGGCTTTGACTAGATTTGAGGTTCAGAGGTATGAGTGTCAGTAGTATGTTTTTCTGTACTGTTTGCTGCACTTTATGTATAACACTACAGTCTTAAACAGCAGATGCCAATAAACAGAAAACAGTTTTTATACCCATTATTTGTGTTTCTGAGTACAGATTATAAACATTTTACTAAAAAGATATGCATGCTGTTTAACACTGTCAGATTCAAAATCATGTCATGTGCTTCTGGGATACGTTTTCAGTGCATTTCCATTTACCTTTCACTAACAGAATTAGAGACCCAAACCTGGCACCTGTGTCACAAGTGTTTTGGCATTCTCTTTTTTTCATATTCAGAAGTGGCCCTCATTAATAGTCCAGTTGCAGTTAGTATTTAATTGCATCGACAGGTGCAGTAAGACACAATTTAGCTCATCATCCTTTCTTTGGAACGAATTTTAGTGTAAAGTGATTGCACAGTCTACTAACTGTCATCAAATGTTCATGGCTACAGCATATTTTCACTGTGGGATGACTGTACACTGAATACGACTGTGATGAACTAGTTCAATATATTGTGTTTAATTTAATAAAAGAAGTTATCTTGCTACTTTACTCTTCCCTTGTCAGATCCATCATTCAATATAGTGCCCCTTTTTTATGTATGAATTGAAGTACCTTGCTCAACTAGAAATCCCTTAAAGATATCGTTCTAAGAAAATTAAAGGCCTTAAATCTTTTCAGCTATCTCAGTAGACTGGCAGAGTGCTCATTATACTCAGCAGGCTACATGCTGTGCAGAGGCAGCCATGTCTTACTTTTCAAGCCATGAAAGACCCAGTCCAATGTGACTTTCTCTGCAAAACCAGTCGATTTAGAAACATCCTGACAAACAACCTAAATCTGCACCAACAAACAAGACTTGCTGGGGTGATAGGTTTATAACTCGGCATATTTCCAGCCTGTGGAATAAGTTACCACTACAGGTCAAACAAAGTATTGCTTTGACTGGCTAGTCTTTATGACTGGATGGGAGAGCACAAATTTACACCAGGGTTGGCATGTGTGGGAGGTAAGTACTATTAAGTGCTTGAAAGGGAGACACAAACTTTAAAATGTGTCTTCTTAAAGATGTGTATGGCTAGTCATCTTATGGTCCTCATGACTGCTTGCCTTGTATTGTTCTGTGTTCCTAAAATTAAATGTTACTGGCTATATGTTGAGCATTTGTGCCAGAAACAAAATGGTTGATGCCACAGTAAGGCCATTTCTTGGTAATTTCTATGGCTGTGTTATCCTTTCAGTCAGTAAGCTTTTTGCATTGTTCCAGAAATATCCACTCTCTGGGATGGCTGTACTGTTTTTAAGACACATTATGCAACATCTAGTGGTGACTAAATGCATCACCTGTCCCTGGCATTTGACACTCACCTATTTTGGATCTTAATAGTTGTCATCACCAGTTAAAAAAAATATATATATATTTACCTACCTTCAGATATATTTTTGGTGTCAGTTTTTTTAATTCTGAGTAGTGACAGAAGAAAGCTCTTTCTGAGTAGTGACAGAAGAAAGCTCTTTCTGGGTCTGGTGGAAGGGTTCTACTTGACAACTGAGGAGGGTGGGACGGAGTTTCAGCACTTGAATCTTTGTTGAGAGAATTGGCAGTGGACTGGTCTTGAAGTAGGTCTGTATTGCTTTTAGCTTCCCAGGGCCAGGGCTTGTCCATGATTATCAAGCCTGGATTCTGTTCCATTCTTCCATTTTGTTGAGGACTGGAGACTTGGCAGATGTGCACCTCCAACTCTTATGCCGAGACGTGCATTCCTGGGGGTGTCAGCTTTACCTTCTCCTGCCTAATTATCTCATCCAACCTGTCACCAGGAGCAGTCCCTGTTGTCCTCACATCATGGATTGGGGCACTTAGGACCATGGTTTCTTTTTCTAAAGCTTTCCCCTCAGCCTTGCTGTACTGATTGTCCCTGATGGTGGAGGAGTAACATGGGTAGACTTTTTCCATCCACTGCAGCCCAGGAGATAAGGTGCTTTTTCATCTCTTGGTGGGAGCTAGGATATTGCATACGAGATTTTATCCTAAGGGACTTCGATGTGAAGCAATCAGCAAGCTTGGTACAAGCTTTATCCCTTCACATATCACCCTTGGCATGTGTGCAACAGCAGACACAAGGATGAGTCAGCCCAAGACCATAGACTCATAGGTTGCATAAGTATTTTAGTAGATCTGTAGCATCAGTAGAGCAGTAGCATTGGAGCTTTCTCCCCTCTTGGCTTCCTGACAGAAGTTCAGTGAAGAGGAGAGACCTTCATTTTTTACTCAAAAATTCAGAGTCCCCAGCTCCTCCCACTTCTCTTTGGATTGGATGCTTAGAAATTGTCTTTCTTTCAGCTAGATTAGTTCCTAGAGTGTGCTGCTTGGTTTTGAGAGAGTTTTTCTCTGGATTTGGTCTTTTTGGATATCAGAATATCATGTTAGAGATCTGTAGCATCCATACCTTTTAGAAGCAACTTGTTCTCTCCCAGCAAGTTAGAATGAGGTTTTTTGGTCAGTGTTGGCCTATAAAGGGTACAGGGGCAACACTCCCTTCTGCCACAGTTAGGGGCCAAGGTAGCCTGAGGCGGGGACAGGCCCGACAGGAAGTCTTCTCTCTCCAGGCTTCAGTCCCTTCTGTTGGATTCCTTGATAACTTTGAGGCCCTCCCAGAGTCTAAAATCAAGCTAGACCTCATGCTTATCTTGCTAAATGCTTTGCTTGTACAGTCCCACCTTAAGTGATGTCTGGTGTCCCTGAGGGATGAATTAGCTAGGGTGGTAGGCTTGGCTTTGTGCCTGCAGTTCAAGGCATGACTAGCCACAACCTCCACCCTCAGAGGACTATGTAGACTTCTTGCTGGATGTGCCCTTCAACTGAAGCAGGCTTTTTTAAAGATTGCAGTCCTCTCTCAGTGCTTTGTTAGGTAATCTTGTGAGTGTACTGTTTGAGTGTTATTGTGACATAGTTTTAGACCATTTAAGAAAATAATTCCATAGCCAGAGTATGTGAATAAAGTTAAAACATTTTATTTATGATGTTGTGATTTTCATTTGTTCCTCAACAAATGGGCTTGTTTCCGATCCCCTGATATGACTCGCCCACTTTTTTTGCAGTCTAGGATCTGACTGTCGAGCTCCTCCCTTTACCCATAATGTCCCTCATTACTGTTTTACCTCAGATCACATTTGTCGCTGTAGCAATCGGTTGGGATTTTACACTCTCGAGCTTCTAGATACAGTTAGAGAAATTGTGAGTCATTTAAAATTATTTTTCTTGATATCTTCTTTTTGAGATAGTTCTTTTGCTCCTCTCTTTACCCTATTTAATGTAAGAGTTAGTTTCTACATCTTTTTGTATCCACTTACCATTGTTGGTAATCTGTCTCTCTCCTTACTTCTTCTGAGGTAAATTCCTTTTTGTACCATTGCTGGTGTTTTCCTCCTTTAACAGAAAAAAAAATCTCTCTTTACTCCGTTTTGACTAGAGTTAACTGTGGTGTCAGTTTTTGACAGTTTAGTTCTGTTTTTTTCCGGTATGGCAGACAAACCTACCGGTTTCAAGAAATGCACTTCCTGTGGGCATAAGACAACCACTTCTGATGCTCACAGGGAGTGCATATATTGTTTAAGCCCGGCTCACCTCCACGTTGTGTAAAATCTGTCAGGAGTTCAATGTCAGGGCACTTAGTGACAGACGAAATAAACTTATCTTAAAATGGATGTTGCTTATATCATCTTCTGCTATTCCTTCAATTTCAGGGACTCAAACCCCTTCGAAAAGTCAAAAAAAAAAACAGGGAGTAGAGAAAACCCTCCCCTTTACATTCTCCTCCATTGGCTCCAAGTTTGAAGCTGCCGATTAAACAAAAGATAGCCTCAGATCCGACTTCCTTGGATCCAGTTTCACTGGATCCTTCAACACTTCCTAGATTACCTTGAATCCAGTCTCGCTGCTTTTCCCTGGAGCCGGTTTCTCCCACTTTGAGATCTCCCTTTCTAGTGGAGACCCCTAGGAAGACTTCTCGACCTCCTTCAGTATCTTCTTCTATCAGGTCTTCCTGGAGTTTTTTGGAGCAGGACATGGATAGAATGATGAAAAAGTTTCTTAAGACTCAGATTCAGATGGGGGTCCTTCAGGCTTAGTCCCCCATTGAATCCGTGAGTCTACAGCCTTCAGCACACCCTATAGTGACTTCTTCTCCTATCCGACCTCAGGTTTCGGAGTTGTCAGATCCAAAAAACCTAAGAGCCAAGGTGTCGGAGCAGAGGATGTTAGCTTCCTTGACTTTAACCAATTCCCTTATCTGGAGCAGATCTCAGAGCCAAAGCATCAGTGTTGGGTCTGGGGGATGACTTTGCCTCTGAGGGCTTCAGAGCCATCACTTCCCCTCAGTGCCTTGGCACTAGACAGCTCGGGTTCGATTCCTTCCTCGGAGGTGGAGTATTTGCTGAGCTGAGAGCTTCAGCTCCAGGGAGGTTGATTTACACTTCCCCTGGCTGTTCTGCTTTCGAGGTAGTGGAAAGGGTTTTCTCCCGTCAGGGAGAATCTTTGACTATTACACCTTCAGATCCTATACCCATTCCTCATCAGGAACTGAGTTCTAAGTCTTATCATCTTCCACAGGGACAACCAGTCTGTTGGAGCTTCCAGACAGTCCCTGTGCAGGGATTTCCCCTTTCTTCTGACACTTCTGCAGAGTACCTGACTGAAGAGGCTCCTTGGAAGAAACGGTAGAAAAGGAGACACCTGGATTCCCCCCAGGAATCATTGACAGAAGACACTGATTTTGATGAAGAAGAAAGGTCCCCAAGTCTCTACCAGAAGGTGTTTCATTTGGAGACATTTTAAAAATCTTGCAACAAAAAGGTGGATGGCCTTCCCAGAATTCTTCTCAGGAGGAATCATTGTTTCTGGAAGCCTTCAGCTCTGGCCTGTCTACATCTTGGATAACCCTCTCCAGTGGATAAGCTTATTGACTTTGTCTTCTGCTGGGCATGGAAGGAGCTGGATATCATAGATCCCATTCCTAAATGGCCCGATAAGATCCTGAGTGCACCAGAGGACATGCAGCTTTGGTTGAAAGGAGTTCCTATAGATGCCATGGTTGTTGCAGTAGCCATAAAAAAGGAACTAGAGGAACAGAGCTCCTCTGCTTCAGTGAGCTTTGCTTTAGGATCACTGAATTACCTGGCACATTTACTAGGTTACAGAGGGGCTTAATAAAAGAGTTTTCTAACCTTAACTTTGGGTCCATGTAGATGGAGGATGTGAAAGCTCAGTCTTTGCGATTGGCCACATTACAGTCTGTATCTAATGCATCTGTGAGGCTAATCTCTCATGCGGCTGAGGGTTCCTCATGGGCTGGGGGTACAGACATATTCATGAGGAGACATGCCTGGTCGTGCTTGTGTGACTTTGCAGAGCCCTTTATGGCATCATTCATAAGTGCTCCCTTTGATGGATCTTCTCTATTTGGCCCTACTGTTAGAGATGCTTTCTTATAATGAAAAAGATGGAAAGACCCTGTCTGAAATAGGAATCGTTTTTACTACTTTGCAGAGATCCTTTTCCAGAAATCAACATGGTGTAAGAAAATGTAGTTATGGAAATCTCAAGGGTCTTTTCAGGATTCACACGGTGATTTTTCTTCCAGAGGCAGAGGGGAAAATAATCAAAGTAATGGAAGACACCACTCACGTGGCAGGGGGGACCACAAAATCAAGGGTCTCTGGATTCCTTCTCAGAGAGACTCTTTCAGCATTCCTGAAAGGTTGCCCGACTATTCTTCTCTGGAGACAGTTGGTAGATGCTTATCTTTGCACCCAGAAGTCTGGGCAGCCATTACATAAGACACATGGGTGCAAAGAATAGTGTCCAGAGATATGTTGTTCCCTTTTCACAAGACCAACCAAGGATAACAAAAGAGTCTCCCAGATGCTCCAGCCAATCAGCGGGAGCAAGCAGCACTGGAAATTCAAAAGCTGCTAGACAAGAGACATCCAATAGGTCCCACCAGACCAAACAGGATCTAGTTTTTACTCAAGGTTCTTTTTAGTGCCAAAGAAGACAGGGAACCTGAGGCCCATCCTGGATCTTACTTATCTAAATAAGTTCATAAAGAACTCAAAGTCTGGATGGTCACAGTTCAGTCCATTTTGCTGTTACTTCAGAAAGGCGATTGGATGTGCTCTATAGGTCTGAAGGATGCATACTACAACATCAAAATGAACATGTGATCCTGCAGATTCCTACACTTTTGGCTGAGAGACGGTCATTACCAGTTCAGAGCTCTGCCCTTTAGTCTCACCACAGCCCCCACGGTGTTGATCAAATGTGTGGCAATGGTTGCAGGGATTCAGGGTGTTTCCTTATTTAGACAACTGGGTCCTCAACACTTCAACCAAGCATCTATTAATAATCACAGACTATCGTCTTCAGATGACCCACTTTCTAGGCATCACTGTAAATCTTCCAAAGTTCAAACTTCAACCAGTACAAGTCTTTGAGTTTATAGGGGCTTGCCTAGACACAACTAATCTTCAAGCATTCTTGCCATGGAGCAGAATTCTTTCTCTAAGGTTACATGTCAGTCAGATTATTTTGCATCTGTTTCCTTCAACCAAATTGATTTTAAGAGCTGTGGGATCGATTGCCGCAGCAGTCATCTTGATTCCAGCATCTCGTTTTCACATGAGAATCCTGCAGTGGATCTTATACCAGCCTTTATGATTCCCAGTAAAATTATCCAGGGTTTGCAAGGATTCATTGGAGTGGTGGATCAAATCTAACAAGATTTCCCAAGGTTGTCCCTTTATCCTTCCTCTGCCCATCAGCACATTGACCATGGATGCCTCCTATTTGGGGTGGTGGGGGCATTACTAGAGATGGACTGTTCAAAGCATGTGGACCCTGGTAGAAACCAAATTGCATATAAATGTCCTGGAGATGAGAGTGGTCCTATTAGCATTGCAAACCTTTCAGAACTCTCTTCCTCTAGGGACAGTTGCTATTCAAATGGACAAGATGTCAGTGGTGTGGTACATTAGCAAACAGGTTGAAACCAGATCTTATCCTCTTTGCTGAGAAGCAGTGAGAGTTTGGTAATGGATGCTCTCATCTGACCACTTTCTTGTAGCAACACACATTCTGGGGAAATCCAGTGTTCTAGTGGAAAGGTTCAGCTGAACTATACTGATGTCTCACAAGTGGTCTCTCAATCAGTCAGTGGCAGACATGATCTTCCACACATGGGGTCAACTATGCTACGGTCTTTTTGCCTCTTCCTTCAGCAACAAGTGCAGCAAGTACTTTGCCCTAATCCTGCCTCATGGGCAGTCACTGAGAGATGCTTTAGTCCACATTTGGCTCTCCAGTCTTCTTTATGCTTATCCTCTCCCACCCCTAATTACCAAGTTTCTTCAGAAAGCTGTCAAGTTGAAGAGCAAAGTAATCCTCATTGCTCCCCTTTGGCCTCGGCAGATTTGGTTTCCCTTTCTATGGTCTCATCTATTTTGTCCTCCTTGGACACTGGACCCCAGTCCAAATCTGCTGTCACACCCATCGGGCATGATTCACCTGGACATCCCAGGCCTCAAATTGACCCCATGGTTTCTCCAGTTCCAGTGATGGCTAGACATTCCAGGCTTTCCTCTCCTGTTCCAGAAATCATGTTTTCATCTCAGAAACCCTATACAAGAAGGATTTATAAAAGTAAAGGGAAGAGATGTTCCTTATGGGCTCAGCAGAGACATTTGGATCCTTTCTCTGCTCCAGTCCCTGCTGTTTTAGATTTTCTAGCTTTTCTTTTTAAAGGTGGGGCCAATTTCTCTACTATTAAGGTTGGCTGCTATCTCTGAACTCCAAGCACTCTCTTCTAAGCTGTCTTACTTGATCTTCTAAAAGGAGAGAGAGAGAGGCTTTACATACAAATCCATCCTTTTTACCCAAAGTTGCATCAGAAGCAAACATCAATCAAGTCATCCATTTGCCTGTTTTCTTCCGTAAATTTGAAAGTAAAGGAGAGTACAAGGCTTCATTCTATAGATGTGCATAGACATCTTCATTTCTGTCTCTGTAGAATGAAGGAAATTAGGAAGACTGATCAATTATTCATTTCCTTTCTCTAAAACTAAAATAGCCATATGGATTAGTAATTGTATTTCTCATGTCTATTTCTTAAAAGGTTTGACCTTGCCAAGACAACCAAAAGCTCATTCTACTAGGTCAATGGCTACGTCTTCTGCTTTTAGGTTCACAGCTTCAATTGATTATATTTGTGCAGCTGCCATTTGGTTTAAAGCTCTTACTTTTGTGGCTCATTACAAATTGGACAAGACCTCCAGAAACAGAGCTGCATTTCGCTCTGTGGGACTCAGGAATATCCTTCCATGAGGGCCTCCCAAGGTTACTGTACCTGGGAACTGTGTCCCATTCACTGAAGAATGAATGAAAATGACAACATCAGATTTTTAAGTTATGTACTTAAGATAACTATGTATATGTGTTGTTCTTCCTCAACTCCCCAGCTACATTTCCCCTTCCTTGTCTTTGTAAATGACCTGAGGGAATTTGTTAGGAACCTTAGTTCCTGTTTTGAGCCCCTATTCTGTTTTGTTCTGTCACATATTGTTCTATTAAACTTTGTTTAGAGGCATCAATCTTGATCTGAGGTAAAACAGCAATGAGGGGCATTATGGGTAAAAGGAAGAGCTCAAGAGTTGGATGCTAGACTGCAAAAAAATGGCTGAGTTGGATCTGAGGATCAGATCTGAGCCCATTTATTCAGGAAGAATGAAAATGAACAACACAGATACATAGTTATGGTAAGTATGCAAGTTAAAATTATCTAACTTGCAAAGTACAGCAACATTTAAACTTAAACATCTTCTCAGCATGAAAATAAGTGCATACTTGGCATAGTCTTGACTTTTCTGTCTGTAAGCTGCATTTTATCATTAATGAGTTGTATGTTTGCAGACGTAGGCTGCCTATAATATGCATAATATTTTCCACTTTTTTTTACAGTCATCATTATCATTAACCTATTTTATCACATTTTCTGCATGGGGTCATGGTGTCGCTTTCTCCCGCTGTTCATTGCCACTCTCCTACTCCCATGACACTCATGCCTGACTGTCACAGGTCTTTTCTCTGTCTATTCTTCTTTTTGCTGGATGCCCTCATTTCCTCTTGCCGCCTTCTTGTCTGTTCCAAAACCTTCTTCACTAGATTGTCTTCTTTTCTGTACATGCCCAAACCATTGCAATCTGTTCTCTTTGACCTTTTCTTCATTTGGACCTACTTTAGCTATTTCCTCATTTCTTCATCTGTCCCACAAGTCGCCAACCTGTCACCTTTCTTGGGCATCTTCATCACCATCCTTTCTAGCTTCCTCAACTGCTGTGCCATCTCTGCCCAGGCTTCTGTACCGTACAGTAGAACTGGCCGCACCACTGTATTGTACACCTTACTTTTCAGCTTCTTTGATATTCTTGTCATGCACTATCCCTCACACTCTGTGCCAGTGGTCTGCAACCCCTCTGAAATCTAGCTTTGACCACCTCATTCAGACCACCCTTCTCCTCAACCACCCCTCCCAGACACTTGAAGCTGTTAACCTGTTCTTCTGTTTTCCTTCTATCTCAGTTTTCAGCTTCTTCTGGTTTGCCTTATTTGCTGCTATTACAACTGTCTTATCTGTACTCAGTTTCATCTTGTATGCCTTAAGCTTTGCATTCCATTTCCCTATCTGTATGTTAAAGCTATTGATCAGATTCTGCCTGTAATGCCACATTGTCTGCATACAGCAACCTTGTTGAGCTGTCACCTCCGACCTGTTTGATTTTATTTATTTATTTTATTTTACATTTGTTGACCGGGCTAGTCTAGCTGGATACATGTCCATTTTCAGTAGAGGCCCAGGGAGAAAAGCTCCAAAAAAAAAAAAAAATAATAATACATACATTAAAAAGTAATAGCAGATAAAACTTGTAATATTATTATATTATAATATATAATATATAATATAATAATATTAAAAACTTATAATTGATAATGTAATCCATCACCAGTATGAACAGCAGTGGGCTCAGAGCTGAAACCTGATGCACACCCACTCCTATTGAAAACCCCTGTGAGAGACTGAACACTGTTCATACTGTTATCTGGTCCTTGTATATAGCTTGCACTAGTTCTATCAATGTATCTGGGATTTTGAACCACCACAGGACTGCCCAAATCAGCTTTCTTGGGGCCTTGTCATATGCTTTTTCCAAGTCTAGAAATACCCAGTTGGACTCTTTTCTCATCTAGCTTCTTCTCAAGTATCTGGCTCGCTGCAACCATCAGGTCAGTTGTACTGCATCCTGATCTGAATCTACAGTACTCATCTCCCATCTTACTTTTTACTATACATAATTGTTTATCAATCACCCTCTCCATAACTTTTGCAGTGTGATAGGAGTTTGATACCTCTGTACTTCCCACAGTTGTGAATATTCCCTTTGTTTTTGCACACTGACACTAATATTCTTATTCTCCAGTCATCTGGGATGTACCTTTCTTTCTGTACTGTTACAAGTACCCTCATGAGCCATCTTTTTCACCCTAACTCACCCAACATCTTTATCGTATCTGCTGTGACTTCATCTGTGTCTGCTGCTTTCCCTAATTTCATTTTCTTTAGTGATGTTCTTCTGTGGTGACCAGCTGTGTCTGGAAGTGTAACTTCTGGGTTGGAGGGGTTCTTCATTTAAAATCTGCTGGAAGTACTCCTTCCATCTGCCTTTGATGCCCTGTGGACTGGTGAGAACAATTTTGCTGGTATCCCTTATGAATGGTGCCTGACTATTTCTTTATCTTTGTGCCTTTGTCTTGCAACCTGCTATAGTTTCTTTGTGCCATCTACTGAGTCACTTTCCAGAAGCTGGTAGAGTGCATGTGATGCATTGTTCTTTGCTATTTCATTTACTCTCTTAGCCTCATTTTAAGTAACTATTAGCCTGGTCTGTCTTTTCTACTTACCACTTTTTCCCTGCACTGCTTTCTTTTGTTGACTTCCTGAACTTCTGCATTCCACCACCAGCTTTCATTATGTACCTTATTTCCATACCTGGTTTAGTCTCATATCTGTTCTGTAGTTCTCGCATTTGTTATTTTGAGGCACTGCCATTCTTCTTAAACTCCACTCATTTCCTCCTCTTCTTCTTGAGCTGATAAATAACTTACTAATCTCTTGAACCATACTGCTTTCTCTCCAGTCCACTTCCAGGTCTTTAGCCTAGTTTCTGTTGACCCTAAAGAATTTTGTGACCACTTGGTTACAGCTGATAGTGGCAACCAGTGATTTATGCTGTGGGACGACTTCTTTACTGGGGATGAATTTGCAGTTGCTGAAAGAAGTCTACCTGAGTTGCATGACTGTGCCACTCTTGTATGTAATCTTGTGACTGTCTCTCTCACTGAATCATGTGTTGGCCACTATTAAGCCATTTGCCAGACAAAAGTCTGCAATGGCATCTCCTTCTTTATTCCTATTGCCCCATCCATGTGGATCCAGTCAGTCTTCCTGTCCTGTTCTGTCTTTCCCGATATGTGCATTCAGGTCACCCATTATCATCACCAATTCAAGTTGTCCTGCTTTATCTAGTAGATGTTCATCGTGTGACACTGCTGCAGTCATTACACTTGGGTTATCCTGCCGTCAGGCGGTTCCCCAGTTGGCCTGAGTTCCAAAGTCTTGGTCCGGCGTCGGTTGCTGTCGCTTCTTCCCTGACGTCAGTGCGCCAGGGGGATATAAGATGCAGCCAACGCCATTTTCTTCAGTCTTTCTTGCCGCGCGGTGCCCGAAGCAGAAGCAGTTCGCCAGTGCCGGTCGGCAGACTCCTGAGATTTTCATTCCGAATCTAGAACCGAAGTCTTCTAAAAAGCTAAGTATCCCGTTGGGGAAATTTTTTCTTGCCTCAGACCGATGTCAGTAAAAGTTAATAATTGTATTTCTTGTGGGAAGCAAATACCTCATAAGGATTTCCACTCCTACTGTATTCCATGCCTAGGCCCAGACCACGACGTCACTGGTTGTCGGTTTTGTGCTAGGTTTAACAAGCGCACTATTAAACGTTGGTTTGATTTTGCCCGACATTATTTTGGCAGAAAATTTAATTACACCATGCCGTCGGAACTTCCGATGACCGGAATTCATAAAAAGCGCAAGGACAAGGATAGGCATTTTAGGCCCAAGACTGATGACGAGGCCTCTTCTAGGCCGGTCGCCGGTTCTCCGGTTTTCAGCGAGGCTCCTGCGCGCAGCCCCTGATGACCACTTCTATAGAACCACAGACCACCTCTGACTCCCACGTGGAGCTGGCTGGGCCTTCGGACGCTCTTGCTATTCAGATTACCGAACTTAATCCTACAGAGGGAACTGAAGTAGCTGAACAATCCACAGCTTCACAGGGTGTTTTCAGACTTACCCAGTTAACCATTAAACCCTCTGTTAAGTCTAAGCCTTCCTTAAAAGCAAAGAAACAGACACAGCAATCTCCAGGGCAGGATTCCATGCTTAAGAAACAAATGCTAAAAATGGCCGAAGACCTAATCACCCTGATCAGAGGGTCCCAACCCCCTCCAGATAAAAGGCCCAGACAAGATGCAGACTATGAATCTTCAGACCAGGTGTCCATTTCCTCTGACTCATCCTTAGACCTAGGGTATTCCTTACCTCCTTATGAGGATTCGGATGCTGAGGAATCAATTCCATCAGCCTCTCCGCCTGAGGACTACTCCTTTGGGGAGACCTTACATACCATGAGGGAGCATTTTCACTGGGAAGACCAGGATTATTCAGAATCCAAGAAAAGGCTCAGAGACTTCCTCTTATTGCCTCAACACAGACCCCTTGCTATTCCGCCAGTGTTAGATATTGGGGATGATGTATATACTGAATCCAGCTTAAACCCTGACTCCTTACCAACAGCCCCAGTTAAGCCAGATAGATATTACAGAGTCCCTGACTCTCACAAATTTCTATACAAAAGCCCTGTTGCTGACCCCAAAACTATTTCTCAGGGACCCAAAGGGATTAAGGCCTCATCAGCTAAAAACACAGTCCCCTCTGACAGAGATTCCAGAGCATTAGACAGATGGGGCAAGAAAGTTTATACATCTACAACTTTGGCGACGAGAGCCTTGAATTGCCAATTTCACATGCTAAAATATCAGCAATTTTTAATGTCTCAGTTGAAACAAAAGATGCTTCCAGATTTAGATTCTCCTGATTTGAAAGAAATGCAGAATTTATTGCATGCAGCTGAACAAGTGGGAAAACATACTTTGCAATGTGGTTTTGATTCCTTAGAGGCCTCCTGTAGAGCAGCAGTTACAGGCTCTGTCATTAGAAGGCATGCTTGGTTAAAAGAACATACGCTACCAGATCATGTTAAAGCCAAATTACTGGATGCACCTTTGCAGCGGGATGCGTTGTTTGGAGTTAAGGCAGAGGAGGTATTAAAAAAGTTGGAGGATAAGGCATAATCTATGCAAACGGTCAAAGATTTCTTACAGGTTCAACCTCCTCGTTTTAGCAGAAATTGGCCAACAAAAAATTGGTCCTTTCCAGTCACAGACAGACCTCAAAGGGGCAGATATAGACGTCCAAGAGGTAGAGGTCAGAAAAAAGGCCCTTACAGACCTCGACAATGAGGTACACCAGGCCAGAAAGAAGGGGAAGACAGGCCTCAACCTTATAAAAACAGTCTCAATGACTTCCCACTACAGCTGCCAAACAGCTCTCTCTTGGCAGCTCCCTTAGGAGGAAAACTGGCTTTTTTCTATCACAATTGGCATTGCATCACCAAAGACAAATGGGCTCTCAACATCATATCTCAAGGTTACAGGTTCCATTTCCACACTCTTCCAAGGTTAAAAGGAATGCCAAATCTGTCACCAAATCAATGGGCAGAGGCTCAAAAACAAATTACAGCACTCATGGACATGAGAGCTATTCAAAAGGAGCCACCACAAGAGCAAGGACAAGGATTTTACTCAAGTCTCTTTCTGGTTCCCAGAAAGGACAAAGCCTGGAGACCCATTCTGGACCTTTCTTCTCTGAACACTTACCTGGAGGTTCCGAAATTCAAAATGATGACACTACAGCAGCTTCTTCCCATGCTGGGCAAGAAAGCTTGGCTCGTGACTTTGGACCTCAAAGAGGCATACCTGCATGTCCCTATCAGATAAAAATGCAGAAGATACCTCAGATTTCTAGCAGATTCAATGCACTATCAATTCTCTGCACTGCCCTTCGGCTTATCTACTGCGCCCAGGGTCTTCACATAGTGCCTGGCACCAGTAATTGCATTTTGCAGGCAAAAAGGAATTCAAATTTACCCATACCTGGACGACTGCCTAATCCAAACAGAGAGCAAGGACATTATTCTAAAGCATCTGGCGTATGTAAAAAAGTTATTAAGTTGCCTGGGGTACACAGTAAATGAAAAAAATCAAAAATAGTGCCCTCACAACAGATAATATTCCTGGGTGCCAGCTTAAACACAACGGCCCAGATGGCTTATCTCACGCCAGACAAGCAAGGACAACTGACTCAATATTTTCTTTTAATGGCAACAAAACCCAACTCCCTGCAAGAAAAATTCTGCAGGCCTTGGGCTACATGGCATCTTGCATACTACTAATTCCATATGCCAGACTGCATATGAGGAAACTACAATGGTACCTAAAGAGTGTATGGTCTCAACACTGTCAAAATTTGGAAACAGTTATACCACTAATTCCTTGCCTTCAACAGGAGTTTCAATGGTGGGCTCAAGCTTGTCACCTCAACAAGGGACAGCCTTTTACTCAACCTACAGCCAGGCAGACACTGACAACAGATGCATCGGATTACGCCTGGGGATCACACATGGCAGGAAAATGTATTCAGGGTGAGTGGCCTAGAGAACACAGACATCTCCACATCAATCAAAAAGAGATGCTAGCTGTACAAAATGCAGTTATAGCTTTCAAGGACCTGCTGCATCCAGGACAACTACTACTAAAGACAGACAACACCACAGTTATGTGGTACATAAACAAGCAAGGGGGCACACACTCCTAGCCCCTCAGCAGACAAGCCATGACCTTGTGGAACACAGCTTTAAACTACCAAGTTCATCTGCAGGCACAATTCCTGCCAGGAGAGAAAAACACACTGGCAGACGACCTAAGCAGAAACATCATGGATCCTCACAAATGGCAACTGAGTTCACAAATATTCAGAATGATACCAAAAAAAATGGGGGAAACCAGACATGGATCTGTTTGCATCCCCAATGAACTGCCATCTACAGAAATTCTGCACCAGGAGCTACCATCCACAAGCATGGAAAGTGGATGTCCTCTCATTCAGCTGGAAAAAACTACAAGTATATGCTTTCCCTCCTTTACCTCTCCTTCCAAAGATACTCATAAGCCAAAGATGATCCTGATTGCACCAGACTGGCCACGCCAGCACTGGTACCCATTCTTAAAGAACTTAGCACAAGAACCTCCCTGGATTTTGCCTCAAATCTTACAGCTGTTGACACAACACAACAATCAGATACTTCACAGCCAGCTAAAGACCTTAAGTCTAGCTGCATGGAAAATTAATTAACCAAGTAAGCATTGCCTCTCTCCAAAGCTGTTATGGATGTCATTCTGGCGGCCAGAAGGCCTAGCACCAGGAAAGCCTACTCGGATAAATGGAAGAAATTCTGTGCCTGGAACCAAGCACACAGCCTTGACCCTCTTGTCCCAAACATTCCTCAGATACTTCAATACTTAACTGAGATGCTGGACAAGGGCCTCTCCTTCTCATCCATCAAGATTCATGCCTCAGCCATTTCTGTTCATTACAACACGGATCCACCAATTTTTTCAAATCCTTTGCTCAAACAGTACCTCAGAGGGGCTAAAAACATGAGACCGCCCCGTAGAGCACCTACACCAACTTGGGACCTCAACTTTGTTTTGGAAAAATTAACTTTACCTCCTTTTGAGCCAGCTAACACAGCAGAATTAAAATACATCTCTTGGAAGACTGCTGTGCTACTGGCAGTAACATCAGCAAGAAGAGTTTCAGAATTACAGGCACTAATGGCAGTGGAACCTTTCTTCATCTTCCACCAGGACAGAGTGCCCTTATGAACTAACCCTACGTTTATGCCAAAAGTAGTATCAAGTATGGCTCTAAACCAAACTATTCACTTGCCAACTTTTTATCCAAAACCACAGAACAAAGGGGAGAGACTACTACATTCCTTGGACATTCACAGACAGTTATGCTTCTACTTGGACAAAACCAAAGCTTTCAGAAAATCTGAGCAATTATTGGTAGCATATGCTGCAGGAACACAGGGAAAAGCCATTTCAAAGCAGACTATTTCAAAGTGGATAGCTCACTGTATACATTTTTGCTATACACGCCATGGGAAACCTGTACCTAGCAGCATTAGATCTCACTCCAGCAGGGCAACAGCCACTTCAACTGCCTACCTCCGGGAGTGCCTACCATGGATATTTTAGAAGCAGCAACATGGAATTCTGTACACACCTTCACCAAACATTACCATTTGCCTTTATATTCCAAATACTGAGCTGGCTTTGTCACTGCTGTGCTGCAGGGCCTTATAGCCACCCCTAATGCCTTATAGATCCATCCTCCCTACCTCAGCTTTGGGATTCCACCCAAGTGTAATGACTGCAGCAGTGTCACATGATGAACATAGTACAGTTTTGTACCTACCATAAATGTAGATGTTCGAGTGTAGACACTGCTGCAGTCCAGGTTACCCTCCCTCCTTCCCCTCTTACATTCTGGTACGTACCTAGGTCTTCTACCCTTATTTCCTAAAGGGAGTATTTGCTGGTAATTAAAAATGGTTGTTTGCTTTTCTATTATATATTTTACTAGCTATTTGAAAGGCCTACCTATTTGGGGGCACCTGACATCTGGGGCAAGAAAAACTGAAGAAAATGGCGTCGGCTGCATCTTTTATCCCCCTGGCGCACTGACGTCAGGGAAGAAGCGACAACAGCCGATGCCGGACCAAAAATTTGGAACTCAGGCCGACTGGGGAACCACCTGACGGCAGGATAACCCAAGTGTAATGACTGCAGCAGTGTCTACACTCGAACATCTACATTTATCGTAGGTACAAAACTGTACTGTCCTTCAACTGCTGTCTGAATACACTGACTTCCTTACTATCACAACCTTAGTGTAGGGCATAGGCTAAGATTATGAATAGTGACCTGTCCTTACACTGGGGTCTGATTGCCTTGAGTCTGTCACTAATTTTGAAGACATCCATCACTGTCTTCTGAATCTTCTGTCTCACCACAGGTTTCACACCATTTCTACTCTGTCCTCCTCCTGGATACCAAGTCAAGTGGTTTTGCTGTACTATCCTTCCATCTGGTGTCCTGGATATATGAGATGCCTAGCCTTCTGCTTACCATCACATCATCCACTTCCAAGCTGTTTCCTGTCAGTGAACTTACATTAATTGTAGCTATTCTTAGTTCATGTTTGGCAGGTTGATTAGATTTACATTCAGCTTTTGCTCAACAGAGCTATCCCAAGTAACCCAGGATAGGCAGCTGGACACTGGCCAGCCAGTAGCCTATTGACCCATGGCTGCTGAGCTTTATGGCAGGCACACACTGTCCAATAGAGGATCATAGACCCCTCCCACCATTAGTATCGATCCCTGGTATAGGTCAGAGTAGGCTGGGTCCTCAACCTACTTATCACTTGCAAATACCCATGCCTGATTGGTGACATTAGTCAACACAACCAAATCACCTATAGCCATATTCTACACCGTCGAGAGGCTTGCCCTACCATGCCATGCATTCTGTGATCTGTGTTCCCCTATCTTGAGTGTACTGCACACCACAGTTGATGCCCAAAGTGGCTGGTCTGTAAATCTCTTCCCCCAGTAGGGCACCATTTAGAGTCTGTGCTGCTGTCCATGGCTCCAGTCTTGGGTGAGTTTGAGATGGAGACACTTTGGAAGTTTTATTTTTTTTTTTGGGGGGGAAGGTGGGAGGAACCCCACAGAGTCACTGGGAGAACATACAAATTCCATATGGGCATTGACTGAAGGTCAGGATTAAACCTTGCATTTTGTGCATGGGACGCAAAGATCTTAACTATTATGCCAGTTTTGTAGAGAGTAAATCAGTTTATCTCAGTGGTGGTTATAGGTTTGCCTTTCATTTCGATGTTTCCTCCTCCTTCCTTCTTACTGATGCTGTCCATGCTGTTTTTCTCTTGATGGTTTCACATGATGATTCTGTCTTGGATTTTCTCAGTGATTCTAACAATGATTCTAAAAATGTTATTACACTGACCTTTTATGCAGTAAACGCCTCCCGCTGTGGAGGGTGTGTAAACTACATGAAAATTTCTTAAGTGAATGCAGTGTACTGGATCCAGAGTAGCAAGTTGCTGTTTTATTGATAATTATATAGAAGAGGGCTGTTTTTTGTACAGTATATACTGCCTTCTCATTAAATCCAAGGACAAATCTTTCTCACAAGTGTATGGAACATAGGCATTTTGAAAGTTCTAGGCACAGCAAGTCTGCACAAAACAAAATTTCTCATTTTGGTTTAAAATCTCCATCCAGATTACTGTTGATTATTGACAAAACTGCAGCCTATAAAAAAGGCTCTTAATCATGCATTGCCATCCATTAGAATATAACAACATAATATCACCCTGTTTTTATTGTCTGTGGTCATTTTACACGTACAGCAGAAATGTCTTCCCCTATTCAGTGATATGTCCTGTATTTGCATTTGTCACACACACTAACTACTTAAGGCATCTTTTTTAAGTGCTTTGCAATGTCAGTGTTTGGCTTAAATAGTCATTGTGTAGCTGTTGTCATATAAATTAGATGTTACAGTTACATTAGCTTGCCTTATAA
The DNA here is from genome assembly GCF_019279795.1 of Protopterus annectens. Classification (NCBI taxonomy): domain Eukaryota; kingdom Metazoa; phylum Chordata; order Ceratodontiformes; family Protopteridae; genus Protopterus; species Protopterus annectens. Next base: position 1,141,067,930 of record NC_056725.1, read on the forward strand.
TGTCAGAGAGTTTTTAACATGTTATTGTTTAGCTGTTGTCATTCCCAGTAACAAACGTGCCTAGTCCATTGCAAGTTAGAGTTCAGTTATACTTAGCATGTGCAGGTTTAGCCATGGAAACACAGTTGATTGGCTAATACCACCTGCTTTTTTAGTGCTCAGTTACACATGACACATTTGAACTTTTTCTCCATTGCTGTAAAGTAAAAAAAAAAATGCACAGTTTTGTTCTACCAAGCCGGATGCACATTTTTATCACTATGCAGCCTGCATTAGAAAAACTGTACCTTATTAAAGTAATTTTTTTGTCTTTAAATCTGTATCGGCATATAATTAAAGTCATGGTTTCTAAGAAATATACTATTCACACAATTGTGCTGAATGTAGGTAATATTGCACATCCTTTTTAATTAGCCTTAATTACAACGTTTGGCAAACAAGTTATTTTTTGTTGTCCAGCTAAATATTAAATGTCTCATTTAGCCACACTTTAAATTTATTCTTTTGATTAATAAGCTACTTTTGGGTAACCTTCTGTTTAACTGTTGCTTGGATAAGTTTCAGTTAAGAACTAAAGTGGAATACTTTAATGCTAACTATAAACAGTTGAAGTTAACATAGTTGTCATCAGTTAAGTACAGGGCTAAACACACCTCTTTGCATGACATAAAAGGATTATGAGCAGGTCGTCGATCCTAACCAACATATTATGAGTTTGAAACATGGATGCCAAGAAATTCATCTGGAGAGTGATGATACCTCCATGGATGTTGTAAGTCTGGATGAAGTTAATATGCCCATTATTATCATATGTGAGAGTTTTAGCAAATAATTCAACCACATCTTTCAGTGGATGTTTGTTATATAATTAATTTTTTAAATAGTCAAAGTTCATATGATTGAACTTATATGATCGACTATTTAAAAAGTCAAACATATGTAAAAACTCAGAAATAGTACCCCCCTCCCTGGCAAATTATATATACCAACTCTCAGATCACACTAGAGTGGGGAAAAGGGCATACTTCTCTATCCCCACTGTACCGCGACCTCAGGACAGTTCTCTGTTTATTTCAATAAGGATATGTTTGACTTTTTAAGTAGTTGATCATATCAATTTGATGATATGAAATTTGACTATTTTGTAGGTTCAGGGGCCTTTTTAAGCCTAGCCATGTATCCCAAAAGTTAAACCTGAACACAGTGTTGCATAGGTTCATAGATTAGTGTTAGGCTAACTGCTCTTGTGAGTTATACCTAACAGTGTTCCATAGGTTCAAAGATTAGTAATAGGCTAACTGCCCTTGTGGGCTTAGCCAATTACCCCATGTGAGAATCAAACTTTGCACCTTCTGTCTGTAAGGTAAACACCTTAACCATCTTTTAAAATATATACTCTTTCAGTTCAGTTACTGTAGTACTCCTGCTGTGTACACTTAGTTGCCGAATTGCCGTTCATAGGTTCATAGGTTCATACTAGGCTATCTGCCGAGGCATTTACAAGCCCTAGCCTGAGTAGTTTTGTGGCTTAGTATGGGGAACTATATGGGGATACCCATTATTTTGCTTCGAGTCTGCTGCTGTCAGCAGCAGTGACACTGAGGTAATCCCTCTCCTGGATCTGATCTCCATTGATCTTTTGAAAGATTTCTCTTGAAGCAGGCTGCCTCAGGTGCTCTGGGATTTTATTCTATTTTATAGCACAGACAGCATAGGAGTCTTTGATGACCACCTCTCCCGCAGCACGCCCCAATAATAGTTGTGTTGAGGTTTAAGTCTCCGCCTTGTGGCTCTAGATTTTTTATTCATCAAATCTGGGTCTGACATGGCAGTCTGACAGCCTCTTAAGAAGCAAACTGAGCAAACCTCTGACTGTGTTAATCGAATAGAGCTGAGTTCTCTTTCAATCGGGCGCATAGGGACAGATGTTTGAGACCCTTTTCCTTTTGCTGCTGCAACCGTGGCCTCTCCATTCTCTGCTGGTCGTGTCAGTCAATCACATTTCGGGGGGGAGTATTGAGCTCAGGGATTGGTCTGATGAGATGATCTAGATGAGAACTCCCTTGATATAATTGATATGAGATTCATGATAAGGTGGGCAATGGTATGGGTCCTTCCTACTACTACTATATCTACTTGTCAAGACTGGGTCTGACCTGATCACTACTGGGATCCAGGTCCTTGGATAAATTTGGTCGCTGTGTTTTGTTTTTCCTGTATTTGGTGCATTAACTTTTTTTTTTTCAAGGGGTATTTGATGGCTTTTGGCATTTTAGTTTATTCTTTTAGGTGATTCTGTTTAGACATGACCCTGCCTTCTGAAGGATATCTGTGCCAGATGTGTTTTCACTGTTTTGCCTAGTTTGCAGAGTTTTTGCTTGTACTTCATTTGTCACATTCATCACCTGTGTGTGTTTGTAAGTTTCCTGTACTTGCAAGTAGCTTTGTACACCAGGTTCCCAGATGCACCCAGTAAATGGGGTTCTGAGGGTTCGACACTCAGGCAACCTGACCCTGTGGGTTCTGTCACTGGGTTAACTGATGAGCCAGTCTGTGTTTGTGGGTTACCCATATGGGTGCTGATGTATTTTGATGTGTTACCCGAGTGGCCTTCGTATCGAGGGCCTTTGTATAATCAATGGCTGGCTCGGACTGTTCAGTATGGGCAACCACTGTTGACTCAATCAAATTTAGGAGTGTTGAAGTGCCTAAACAAAGTTCCAAAGCCAAACTGATCTTGATGAGTCTTCCATGGGATGTGGGATAAGTTATTGCATTCCATGATAGGCTCCCTTCTTGTGGTCCAAGGCCATCCTCTCCATGGGGAATGGAGTTGGGTTGGACCAGGATGTTTGGGTACCTGTGTGAAATATCCACAGGCACCGGGCTGCCAGTGCTGACAGCAGTTGCAGTGCCGTTCAGTTACATGCCGGGGACACCACCAGGTCCCATGGATGGATGTCCTAGCTGTGGGTTGTGTCTCCTGGATCGTTCGCATCATGGATGCTGCCGGGGACACCATTGACTCCTCCTCTCAGTTTGGCTTGCTTGGAGACAGGATGGAGCTTGGGCTGCCTCTATATTGATATCTCTCCTTTTGGGAGGGAGGGGTCCCTAATACATTTATAAAAACATTTCTTACTCTGTATTTGTTAATTTACTATTTGATGACTAGGTTAGTCTCACTAGATCAGTAGCCTATTTTCAAGGAACGCTTAAACCTCACTAATCCTCTTCCTGCTGATTGTTATTCTCCATTCATCATTCACACAAGTTCCATTTATTTCTATGTAATTTGCTCCTTGGATTTTATAAATATCCTACCTCCAGTTATTTTATCTTCCTTACAAGCATTCAGTACTTAAGTTAAAGTTGGTTTAGATTTTCATTTCTATTTCTAGTACTTTTGGCAACCAATAGCATTAAACTTAGTAAGCCCTTACTGTGTCTGTTTAAATCAGATTCTTTATCCCAGCTCAAAAGAATCACTCAGTTACAGTCATTTACTCCCTGCAACCTTTCTGACAAAGTACTTTGTAGGGAATTTTTAAAATCTGCCAACTGAACTACACTCCTAAAAACATTTTTCCATTTACCTTTCTCCTTTCCATTGCAACTCCAGCATTTGATATCTACCTGAAGTCTGCTTGGGATGTAAAATACCTATGCAAACATTTTCAAGCAAAAATCTTAAACTTTCTAGATTTGTTGCATAGTTGGGAACCAAACAGATGTCCTCCCCATTGTTCTTTTTTAAATGCCTTTCTGATGTTCTTCGTGTTTCACTGTTGCAGTCATTACATTTGGGTTATCTGCTTGCAGGTAGCCCTCATTCGGCCTGATTAACAAAGTCTTGGGTCCTGCGTCAGTTGCTGTCCCTTCTTCCATGACGTCAGGTCGTCAGGGGTATAAAACATGCAGCCAATGCCATTACATCAGTCTTTCTTGCCGTGCGGCGCCCAAAGCAGAAGCAGTTCGCAAGTGCCGGTCGGCCAACTCCTGAAATTTTCATTTTCGAGTTTCAGAACCAAAATCTTAAACTAAAGCTAAGTACCCTGTTGGGGAAACTTTTTCTTGCTCCTTTCCAATGTCAGTAAAAGTTAGTAATTGCATTACTTGTGGAAAGCAAATGCCTCATAAAGATTTTCATTCATATTGTATTCCTTGCCTAGGCCCTGACCACGACGTACCTTGCTGTCAGTTTTGTGCTTTATTTAATCCGCGCCCTATCCGTCGTCAGTATATTTTCGCCTCTAAATATTTCGGTTCTCGGTTTAATTATCCAGAAATGTCATTGGTTAGCCATCTGACTACCGGGATTCTGAAAAAATGCGAAGATAAAGACAGAGACAGGCCGCCGAGGTCCAAAACTGCCGACGATGCTTCTCCTAAGCCAGTCGCCAGTTTGCCGGTACTCAGTGAGGCACTATCGCAGCCCCTAATACCCACTACTTCTGATTCGCAGGCCTCTACTGAGACCCATTCGGAGTCCGGTATGCTGTGAGATGCTTCAACTATGGAACCCGCGGATATCTCTAACTTGGATGGGTCCGGAGCCGCTCTGGAGGCACCGACTTCTGAGGGTGTATTCAGGCCTACAGACTTGCTTATTAAACCGACGCCTCCTTCTTCAATTAGGCCTAAATCTCGAACCATGCCTAAAAAAACGATGCCCAGGCTACATGCGCAGGCCTCTATGCCTAAAAAACAAATGATAAGAATGGCTGAAGATCTAATAACTCTAATCAGGGGTAGTCAACTCCCCCCCCCCCTTTCTAAGAGGCCTAGGACTGAAGTTGTTTATGAATCTTCTGACCAGGATTCTGTTTTTTCTGATTCTTCTGATGATCTGGATTTACATTTATCTACTTATGAGGATCCTGATGCAGAGGACTCCATTCCCTCTGCTTGCCCTCCAGAGGATTTTTCTTTTGGGGAAACCTTACAAACTCTAAGGGAGCATTTCCACTGGGAAATCCAGGATTTTTCTGATTTCAAAAAAGAAGCTTAGGGATTTCTTACTCCACCCTCGGCATAGGCCTTTAGCTATTCCTCATGTGCTAGACATTGTTGATGATGCTTTTTCGGAATCTACTTTGACCCCTAATTCCTTTTCTCCTGCTCCCAAAAAAACCTGACAGATACTACAGGGTCCCTGAGTCACACAAGTTCCTTTTTAAAAATCCTATTGCGGATCCAGAGACTATTTTGCAGGGGCCCAAGGGCATTAAGGCTTCTACAGCTAAAAATCCCACCCCTTCTGATAGAGACTCCAGGGTGCTGGATAGATGGGGTAAGAAGGTTTGCACTTCTACAACCTTGGCCATTAGGGCTTTAAACTGCCAGTTTCATATGTTAAAGTATGAGCAACATGTTATTGGATTGCTTAAACAGAAAATGATGTTGATTCCTGACTGTGTGGAAAATAAAGAATTACAGGATTTAATGCATTCTGCTGAACAAGTTGGAAAACATACTTTGCAATGTGGTTTTGATTCATTAGAGGCCTCTTGCAGGGTTCCTGTCATGGGTCTGTGCTCATAAGGCATGCTTGGCTAAAGGAGTAATCTTTGCCTGATCATGTTAAAGCTAAATTGTTGGATGCTCCCTTAAATCAGGACTGCCTGTTGGCAACAAGGCTGAGGAAGTTCTTAGAAAGATGGAAGATAAAGCTAAATCTATGCATACTGTTAAAAATTTCTTACAAGTTCAGCATCTTAAATTTAGTAGGCACTGGCCCTCTAAGAATTGGTCCTTTCCAGCCCATTCCAGGTCTTCTCTGCCCCAAGCCAGACACAGCAAAAACCCCAGGTTTCAGTCCCAGGGGACACACAGGACTAAGCAGTGGGGGGCCTCCACTTACAAATCTGGGAGTAATAAGACTCCCCCCCCCCCCAATGGGAAACTGTCTCAATGACTTCCTTTTAAAATTTCCAAGCACTTATCAACTGACTGCCCCTTTGGGGGGAAAGATTGTTCTTCATGCAAATAACTGGGAACTCATTACCCAGGACAAATGGGTTTTAAATATAGTGTCCCAGGGATACATATTTCACTTCCACACGTTGTCAACACCAAGCAGGTGGCCGAACCTACCCCCAAATCAGTGGGCAGAGGCCAAAAAACAAGTACTTTCTCTCTTAAGCATGGGGGCTGTTCAACTGGTACCAGAAGAGGAAAAGGGACAAGGTTACTACTCGAGACTTTTCCTGGTACCCAGAAAAGACAATTCATGGCGTCCTATCCTGGACCTGTCTACTCTAAACACCTTTTTGGAGATTCCAAAATTCAAGATGCTGACTCTTCATCAATTACTTCTTATGCTAGGCAAAGATGCCTGGTTGGCAACACTAGATTTAAAAGAAGCATACCTGCACATCCCAATTACTGAATCTTGCAGAAGATACCTAAGCTTCATAGCAGGCTACACGCACTATCAGTTCTCTGCACTGCCCTTTGGCTTATCAACTGCACCTTGGGTATTCACAAAGTGCCTAGCTCCAGTTATTGCCTTTTGCAGGCAAAGAAATATTCAAATAAACCCATACCTGGACGATTGTCTAATTCAGGCAGAAAGCCAGGACATAGTTTTGAATCTTTCTGACCATTGTATGAAGGGTTCTAACTTGTCTGGGGTACACCATAAACGAAAATAAATCACACCTGGTACCCTGTCAACAAATTATATTCCTGGGAGCAAACTTGACTACAACTTCCCAGATGGCTTACCTCACGCCAGAGAAACAAATTCATTTGACAACCTACTTCAAACATGTGGCCACAAAAACCCTGCTATTTGCAAGACAAATACTGCAAGCCTTGGGGTTCATTGCCTCCTGCATTCTTCTAATTCCATATGCAAGACTGCATATGAGGAAACTACAGTGGTATCTAAAAAGCCTATGGTGTCAACATTCTCAGGATCTAGAAGCAATGATTCCTATCATACCTTGCCTATTCCTAGAATTCCTTTGGTGGGCAGAAGCTTGCCAACAAAACAAGGGACAACCTTTCACACCACCCCCTGCCACCCAGACCCTAACAACAGATGCATCAGACTATGCTTGGGGGGCTCACCTGGCAAGGAAGTGCATTCAGGGCAAATGAAACCCAAGTCAAATGCACCTGCATATCAATCAAAAAGAAATGTTAGCTGTACAGAATGCTCTGACAGCCTTCAAGGACCACATTCATCCAGGACAACTTATGGTAAAGACGGGCAACACCACTGTTATGTGGTACATAAACAAGCAGGGGTTACACATTCTTACCCCCTCTGCAGACTAGCCATGGCATTGTGGCACACAGCCTTGAGCTAATAAGTGCACCTATAATCTCAGTTCCTGCCAGGAAAATTAAATGCACTGGCAGACGGACTAAGCAGAAACCTCGTGGACCCACATGAGTGGAAACTGGAACCAAGGATTTTCAACATGTTGACAAGCAAATGGGGGAGCCCAGCTATAGACCTGTTTGCCTCTCCCCAGAACTACCAATTGGACAAATTTTGCACAAGGACTCCCCACAAACAAACCTGGAAAGTGGATGCTCTGTCCTTCAGCTGGAAAAACCTATCTGTCTATGCCTTCCCCCCTCTGCCTCTGCTCTCCAAAGTACTACTAAAAATCAAACAGGACAAACCAAGGATGATTTTGATTGCTCTAGATTGGCCACGCCAACACTGGTACCCCCTCTTGCGCAGTGTCTCACGGTTACCCCCGTGGCACCTGCCTCAGACTCCTTCCCTGTTGTCTCAGCAGGAAAACCAGATTCTGCACCCTCAGCTTCTAACACTGAACCTTGCAGCCTGGCTAATTACATAGCCTCTCCTTTACCATCCCTCAGTAAACCTGTGATGGATATCAGTTTAGAGGCAAGGAGGCCTAGTACTAGAAAATCTTATGCTGAAAAATGGAAAAGATTCTGTGCCTGGAACCAGTCTCAAGGGATGAGCACAGCAATGCCCTATTTACCTCGGATTTTACAATACTTAACTGAGATGCTTGACAAGGGCCTGTCCTTTTCCTCCATTAAAATCCATGCCTCAGCCAGTCATTTCAGCTCATTATAACACAGAACCTCCCCTCTTCTCTCATCCACTGCTCAAGCAGTTCCTCAGAGGGGCCACAAATTTGAGACCACCCAAGAAAGCTCCAACCCCAGCCTGGGACCTTAACTTTGTCTTGGAGAAACTCACTCTACCTCCTTTCGAGCCAGCTGCTACTGCAGACTTAAAATTTCTTTCTTGGAAAACAGCTTTCCTTTTAGCAATCACTTCAGCTAGAAGGGTATCTGAATTACAGGCCCTTATGGCAATGGAGCCTTTCATCATCTTTCATGTGGACAGGGTGTCCCTCAGAACCAATCCATCCTTCATGCCCAAGGTGGTATCCAGTGTGGCTCTTAATCAGTCTATTCATTTGTCAACCTTCTTTCCCAATCCACAGAACAAAAGGGAACGGGTACTGCATTCCTTAGATGTGCACAGACAACTTAGATTCTACTTGGATAGGACTATACCTCAAAGGAAATCTGAACAACTGCTGGTGGCATTTGCTGTAGGGGCAGAGGGGAAGGCTATTTCAATGCAGACCATTTCTAAATGGATAGGCCATTGCATTCATTTCTGCTATAAGCACCATGGAAAACCTATCCCCCAGGGGATCAGACCTCACTCCACCAAGGCTGCATCTACCTCGACAGCCTTTCTCAGAGTCGTCCCTACCAGAGACATCCTAGAAGCTACTACCTGGAGTTCTGTACATACTTTCACCAAGCATTGTCATTTGCCAGTTTTCTCTAAATCCAGAGCTGGCTTTGCCACTGCAGTCTTGCAGGGTCTTATAGCTGGTCCTAATGCTATTTAAATTCCTCCTCCCAACCATAGCTTTGGGAATCTACCCAAATGTAATGACTGCAACAGTGAAACACGAAGAACATAGTACAGTTGTGTACACTTACCATAAATGTAGATGTTCGAGTGTATTCACTGTTGCAGTCCTGGTTACCCTCCCTCCAGCCCCCTAACTTCTTTTGGCTACACCTCTACTTTCCTTTACTATGCTTAAAAGCCTTTTTGGTGGATTTGCTTTTTTGTTGGAGTTATATCTTTGTACTTTTATATTTACTTGCTCCCCATTAGGGGGGCACCTGACATCTGGGGCAAGAAAAACTGATGTAATGGTGTCAGCTGCATGTTCTATACCCCTGACGACCTGACATCATGGAAGAAGGGACAGCAACCAACACAGGACTTTGTTAATCAGGCCGACTGAGAGCTACCTGCAAGCAGATAACCCAAACGTAATGACTGCAACAATGAATACACTCAAACATCTACATTTATGGTAAGTGTAAACAACTGTACTGTCTCTCACCCCAGTCTTTTCTAATTTCCTCTGATCGGTTCCTTTACTTATAATGCATTTTTATGTGCACTAGTAATTATCTCTTTTTAATAGCAGTTTCTTTTCTAGTCTCAACTAAAACTCTACCATAGCTAGCCCTCCATTTAGCACTCTATTATCCCTTTCTCTTTCCCTGTACTCTGATACCAATCCCTGCTAGGGAAGACAGTTTTATAACCTGCAGTCCAAACTTCTGCTTGGCTTTCATCCCCACACTATTACCTTTCCCTCTGTAGTTATTTGCTCTCAATCCCTTGGTTCCTTTCACAGCTTTCTCCAGTAAATTACAACCCTTCCTTGCCTGTTTTATATACCATTATTTGCAGTAATCCTTGCTGGCAAAAATCCCTTTCTCCATTCCTGTATTGGCTTAGTTTTTGAATAATTTCTGCTACTTTATGACTGTGATATTCTGTGTGGTTTTGAGGGATGAAAATACAGAATGGTGGAAAGTGGACAGAAATATAAAATAGAATAATGTTTAAGGGAAGGGGAGTTAAAAGAAAAAAAGAGTGAGTTTAAAATGGTTAAGGAATATGATGAGCTAGAACATGTAAATGTAGAATGTTTAGGGAGAAAAAAAATATTTTTTAAATAAAGATATGAAGGAGATAAAAAGTATGTGTTCTTACATTAATTGCCATTTGTTCTTATCTCTGTTACTCTCCCAGATGTGGAGGACAGAATTAACTTTTAGCCCTAACAAAATGTGTACTATCTGCCTTTACATGCATAAAATATGCACTTTGATATTAAATGCAATAAAGTGCTAAAGCTGTGGGCAAGTAATTGTATAACTGATTTGTTTCCCACAGTTTCAAACTTCATTTATTTTTCACTGTACTGGTTGCTAATATACCTTTAATTGTTAATTGCACTATAGCCTGCGCATTTTATTCATCAGATCCTGTTCAGACCTCTCATAATTAATTGCTTGTAACTGCAGACTTGTTGGGGGAAAAATTAGCTAATGACTTTGCAAATATGACTACCGTTTTCTATGTCTTTCATAATTTTGTCTTATTTTCAAGTTTTCCTTAAACCAAGGACATTAATTTAGATCTGTACTTCTGTAAAAGCAAGGGAAGTTATCTTAATTCCCATGTAATCAATACACTTTTACATGGCAGCAGCTCAAGTTTCACATTATATTAACTTTAACTTGCTTCTGTCCAGCCTTTCTTACATTGTTACTGTGTAAATCCTGGATATCTTACAACTAAGAAAAAACACTTTCCCTCTATAATGTTTTTGATATGTCTAGCAGTCACTGATAAGACTTCCCACCGACTCGCATTTAAAATACCCCTGACTGTATACTCTGCAACTTTGCTTTACTATATAACATGCAGTATGCATCATCCTTTTATAAGTGCATACATACATTAATAAGAACAAAACTGTTTTGCTTACAGTTACTTCTTTGGTCCATTTTAGTGTTCTTCCAAACATTGATGATGTAAAGTGGGGGGTATATGCTTTATAGTTCACTCGCCATTTTAACTCAGTCAGTTAAGTTTCAGTCTGTCTTCTTACAAAGCCACATTTCACATGTCTGTTGCTGTATCTAATTGAATTGGTGCTTTACTGTCTCCTATTTATTCACTAATTTTGCACTGCAGCTGGTATTTCTGATCATCTTTAACTTCCAACATCAGTCTCTAATTTAGTCCCAGTTACTAATGATTCTTTATGTCAGCTTGTGTCCTTTTTTCTGTCTAAATATTTTCTTTGGATTAATCACAAAGGTTTCACTGGAAAAGCCCCTCTGCGGCCTTTATTTTTAGAAGAGTGGGAAGAAGAGACCCTTCTGCTTGTTGGCTTGCTGTTGGATAAATCTTTTTATTACATTTTAGTGTTCTGAATCAAAAATGCCTTTGATCCTCCTCCAAAATTGATGGTTTGTAAAAGCCGCTTGGCGAAAGCGCTTACCCCTTTTATACTTGAATAAAGGTTTTGGAATTATTGAAAGTTTTTCACTTTCAAGTCTGTTTCCAGTTTGCTTGAAGAGACTATCAGCATTTTACATTTATAAACTGTTCTTTGGTCTGCAAAGACTTTAAACATCTTACTCAATGTGGAACTTCGCTTTGGATTTATAGCTTTGGCTGCTTCTTTTACACACTAGCATTGCCTATCAGCGATCCAGCGAGTGAACTTTCCTGATGAAGTCTAGTTGTACTAGATGAAAGCGCTAAACCTTCATTAAAAGTGTGGAATTTATTCACGTCTCCAGCGTCTTTGTGATTCTGCTAGTAGCCTTTTGGATTCATTTTGTTATAATAGTAAAATACCACCAAGACCACCGATCCAAAAAGTAAGCAAATTTAATGAAACACTTAGCACCTCGGCTTGCACAGCCTTCCAAGAGTAAAAACGCTACAAAACACTCCTTTAATTGTCTTGTGCAAAATGCTGTATTTAAGTAATCAATTAGGCATACAATTTAAATCACATACTTCCAGTTACATTCCTTGTTGAGTCCCTGAGGCTCCAAATTAAAATACTTTAAATTCAAGAGGGTTTCTTTTTTAAAAGTTTTTTTTTAAAGGCACACATTCACCTGTACCAACTTGCAGTTTTTCCAGGACACACCCCCTAAGGGAATCGGGATCAGAATTGTGTGTTGTCATGAAATGACTCCCAAGGGGACTCGCTAGTTTATTTTTTATGTCCCTAATATGTTCCTGTAACTGGACCCTAAAACTCCTGTAAGTTTCCCCTATATAAAACTTATTGCTTCCACACCTCAGCACATACACTAGCCCCTCTGCATTACAACTGTATTCACACCTAGCTGTAAATCTAATACCATTAATATAGGGAAAAGAACTCACTACATAATGACAAATGAAACAACCATCACATGGAACAGTACCCTTATTTGTTTCTAAAATTCTAACATTAACATCTGGTAAACAAAAATGGTTATGTACCAGCATATCAGCCACATTCCTAGCTCTTTTATATGCAGTACTCACAAAGTCAGGTAATATAGAGTTCAAACTTTTGTCCTTTAAGAGCACGGGCCACAAACTACATGCTTTTTTGACTATTTCCTCAATTATAACATTATAGGTTGTCACTAGGAAAACTTTCTTCTGGTCCTCATTATTTCCAACTGTGTTGGTGGATTTATTTCCACATGTACCAGCTTTATATTTCCCACTAACACTGGCATAGTGAGAGTATCCTTGGGGGTTAGAAGAATACCTCATGTCAATGATTTTTTGTTTAACTTCCCTAACCAACTGAACATCATGGCCTCTTTTAATAAACATATCTTCTGCTGTAAATAGTGGAATAGATTAGCATCTTCAAGTATCTGGGAACAATGGTTGAAGAGAAGGGAAATCTGAATGAGAAGGTCAAAGTTAGAATAAGATATGCCACAACTAAATGGCAGAGGGTATCAGGGGTAGTATGTGGCAGAAGAATGTTAAAGGAGCTGAAAACTAACTTGTACAAAACAGTGATGTGACCAATACTTCCTTATGGTGCTGAAATCTGGGCAGTGAAGGAGAGCAGTTGAGGATGCTAGGGATGATGGAGATGAAGTGTCTGAGAAGGGTGGTAGGAAACATACAGTGGAATAGACAAAGAAATGACAGCATCAGAGCAAAAGCTCCAATTGCAGGGAAGGTCAAAAAGAGAAGATTATGGTGATCTAAGCAAATGTGCAGGAAGGCAGAAGACAACTTGATGAAGAAGATTTTGGAGAGACAAGATGAAGGCAAGAAGAAACAAGAATGTTCAGCCAGGAGATTGATGAATTGCATGATGGAAGACTTGTAAAACTCGAGCATGACTGTTGAAGAAGGTAGGAGAGTGGCATTGAATTGAGAGAGATGGCGACAGTTGATGTGATTTGAGGAAGAGAACAGAACAGCAGCAAAAAAAAAATGCCCATCGGCCATAACGAGAAGATACTCACCCTCAAGCCAGCTGATGTCCAGAGGGCACTGTGCAGAGTTAACCTGAGAAAAGCAGCTGGCCCTGACAACATCCTAGGGTGTGTGCTCAGGGATTGCGCAGTGCAACTAACAAATGTTCTCACGGATATCTTCAGTAACTCTCTGAGTCAGCAAATAGTTCTGAAATGCTTCAAGGATACAACAGTCATACCATTACCAAAGACGTCTCCACCATCTTGCCTAAATGACTACCTCCCTGTAGCCCTCACCTCTACTGTGATGAAGTGTTTTGAAAGGCTAGTCAAGGATGCCATAACATCTGGGCTGCCTGCTGATCTTGACCCTCTGCAGTTTGCTTACCAAGAAAACCGCTGTATGGCAGATGCCATCTCTCTAGCACTCCATCTATTGCTGGAACACTTTGAGGATAAAAACACCTACACAAGGGTACTATTTATTGACTCAGCTCTACTTTTAACATAGTCATCCCGCTTTATCTGGTAATGAAGCTACTCCAACTAGGAGTCAACACTCCACTTTGTAACTGGATTCTTGACTTTCTCACAGACAGACCTCAGAAAGTGTGCATAGGGAATAACTCCTCAGATACAATCACTCTTAACACTATAGTTCCACAAGGATGTGTACCAAGTCCCTTGCTGTTCACCCTGTTAACACATGATTGCACAGCCAGATACAATACAAATCACATCATCAAATTTGCTGATGACACAATGGTGGTGGGCCTCATCAGTAATGATGATGAAACAGTGTATAGAGATGAGGTGGAACAACTGATTACCTGGTGTAGAAATAACTTCGTACTAAATGTTAACTAGACAAAAAAGATAATTGTGGACTACAGGAAAAATCGCAAGGAACATTCTCCCCTTACCATCAATGGGGAAACAGTTGAAAGAGTGAGAAGCATGAAGTTTCTGGGAGTGCACATCGTGACTTGGAACACAAAAACAAATGCCATAGTCAAGAAAGTACACCAGAAATTGCACTTTTTAAGAAGGCTAAGGATAGCGAATCTCCCAACGACAGTTCTCACTACCTTCTGCAGAGGTACGATAGAAAGCATCCTGAAGAACAACCTAGTAGTATGGTATGGAAGCTGCTCTACCTCTGTGCGCATATCCCTCCAGAGAGTGGTGAGGACAGTCGAGAGGATCATGAAGACCACCTTACCACCTCTCCATGACTTGCACTTATCCAGATGTCTCAGCATGGCCAGAGGAATAATTAAAGACTGCACTCACCCTGCTTACAGACTGTTCCTGCGTCTATCGTCCGGAAAGTGCTTCTGAAACATATGTTGAAGAACTATGAGTTTCGGGAACAGCTTCTTCCCTAATGTCATCAGGCTGCTGAACTCTAATAACCACTACACTCCATGATGTCCAACTGGGTCAGTAGATACTGTCTCAAATTGTGCAAGAACCTGGTTACCAGTCTCACCTAATTAATGCAATATTCACCATGACTGTAACTTGTAGGCCATCTAGGGCAGTAGAAGTGCAGTAAAATATCTCTTCTTTCAGTGCAATACATGCAAATTGGTAAATTAACTATAGTGCAATACTCTAAGGTCCATAGTGCAATACTCTAATGTTTCCAGTGCAATACTCAAATGTCTCTTTCTGTGCAAGGATCAATGGAATGTCTTAACCAAGTACCTGTGCAATACTAAAGTCTCATGCAAGTATGTGTTCAGTTTGAAAAGTATTAAAATGTGTTTCTAATTATGTGCAATATTAGTCTGTCTCCCTGCATGTCCATGATGTAATAGCTAGGTGTTATATGTGTAAATGTCTGTGAAGATAGTCTAAACGTTGTCTGCACATTGAGTCCAGAGACACAGAATTTCGTTCAGTTTTTGCACTTGGAAATCCACATCCCTTCCACCCCCATCCCACCACCCTCGCAAAGGTAACCACCATGAAAAAAATTCTCCAAAGCTAACTTTGGGCTCCTAAAAACAGAGGTGGCTAACTTCATGGCACCCATGCAAATGGAGAATAGTTGCATGACTGCCAAATCATGCACCAATGCACTGTACAAACACGTACACAAATGCATGGATCTCGCCATACCCAATAGAACCAAGACGTTCTCCTGCAAAAAAAGGAAACCAATCTGGTGATTCCCCCACCATAAACAAACTCTACAACAGGAGGAGGAAACTGATGTGGTATAAGATGAAGTCCCAAAACTGGAAAACGTCCCTTATCAGCTTCAACAAAAAGTTGAGATCCTTCATCAAATCCTCTAAAGCTAGCTATGAAAACAGAATTGCAGCAGATAGTAAAGACAACCACAAGGCCTTCTATAGTTATGTAAAGAATCTCTACGGCAATACCCAGATTTGCTCTGAGCTACTGCACAATGGTACCTCCTATACCAAGCCAACAGATATTGCCAATATACTGGCCGACAGATTCATTGCCAACTTTACCCCTCCCCCCCAAGAGGACCAGTCACAATACCAGTAGATTGCCAGGCACACAGTATTACTGCTGCACAGGTTAAAACAGCACTGTCCAAGGCCAAGAATACAGCTTCTATGGGACCTGACAATATCCCTGGCTGTGTTCTACATGAACTACAGAGTGAACTGGCACCTTACCTGTGTGCCCTGTTCAATCACAGCCTCACCTCAAGCTTTGTCCCTACCAAATGGCGCACTGCTGCAGTCATCCCTCTCCACAAAGGAGGAGCGACTACAGACCCTGGGAACTATCGTCCCATTAGCCTGACGAGTCTGATATAAAAAGTTATGGAACACATCATCATGGACTTAATAAACAAGGATATAGGGAATCTCCAAACTCTGGATCCCATACAGTTTGGTTTTGTGAAGGGTAGATCATGCCTGCTCAACTTCTTTGAGTCAGTCACCAGTGCTGTGGATGAAGGCAAGGTGGTTCATACAGCCTACCTTGATCTGGCCAAGGCCTTTGGTACCATTCCCCACTCAGGAATCATAGAAGAACTCACTAAGCTAGGCATCAACCCCTATATCACTAGGTGGGTAGAACCCAGAGTGTGAAAATAGCTGACTCCATGTCAGACTGCCGACCAGTCACGAGTGGAGTCCCACAGGGTTTGGTCCTGGGTCCTCTCCTGTTTGGTATCTACTTCTCTGAAGTCCAGGCCAACACGAAGGGACTCTGGCTGACAAATTTCACAGATGATTGCAAGCTGAAAGCTATTATTAACTCCCCAAGTGATGTTAACATCCCACAGAAAGGCCTGACTGAGACCAATGACTGGTCATTGAGTACAATGCACCATTTGGCATGTATCTCACTAAGCACCTGCAAAAACTGGAGAGACCGCAAAAGTACCTCACAAAGAAGATCCTAGACCTTAAACATTTGTCCTATATGGACATACTCAAAAATCTCCAACTATTCTTTGTCTCATATCACCTAGTTAGAGGCTATCTCTGCTTGACTTAACAAAGCCATGTCTGACCTAGCTCTGTTAGAAATGCTACGTCTAAAGAAATCCCAATCACTCAGCACCACACGCTTTAGAGACCTCAACCTCATTACCACAATCAACAAAACATGCTGGAGGGACAGGTTCACAACCCAGAGACTGCCCATGCTATGGAGTAGACTTCCCATACATGTCGAACAGAACACCTCACTGGCCCTCTTCAAGAGAAATTTTGATGGGAAATAGAAAATTCAACCTAGGGGTCACTCCAGTGGCTTTACTCGACAGAGGCACTGGGAACTACGGTCGGGTGGCACGATGTCAGTGTAATCCTATAGGCTAGGCTTGTAAAGGCTCCAGGGCCATTAGCCTAGTACACACCTATGAACTTGTGTGATTTCTGAATAACAATAAAGTTTACTTTGACTTTGACTTGACTTTGATGACCCGACCTCATGTAGAAAAATGGGTTGGTGATTATTTGTTAAACCCTCCAACTGTTGAATATCAGATTTATTTTTTGATGTAAAATTGTTTGTGTATTTCTGGAGTGTTCAAATCTATAACATAGACACAGTGATTTTTGGGACCTATACTTGGGAAATTCAGACATAAATGACTCCTGTTATTATATGGATCTGAAGTAGTTTTCTTCATTTGATCTTCAACCTGTGGGAATACGGATCCCTGTCAGATCCTAGCCGGCAAAGATTACAAGCATCAGCTCCGAGCTCCAGACTCCTCCCCTTACCCATAATCCACCTCCCTTGCCTTCCATCGCCAGATCTCATTTGCTGTGATTTGTGATAGCATCGTGTCTCTGAAGCTCCAGTTAGCAGAGTACTTTTCTGGTATTGTAAGTTACTATTTTTTGTTTTTGTTAGCCATTTTAGCTTAGCATAGGTATCCTTTCTCCTCTCCCATCACTTTGGCGTTGTGTGTAGGCTTTTAGTAGTTAAGTATAGTTTGTCTCTGTCTACCCCTTCTCCCTTTTCTAGTCAGTTTAGTGTGTGGTGAGTGGGTGTGTGTGAAAGTTTCAGTGGAAAGTTTTGTCTTTTCTTTCCTAGGGGTGCTGAAAAGTCTTTTTAAGCGCTGCACAGAGTGTGGCCATAAGCTCTCACCAGCAGATGGCCACACTCTATGTGTACTGTGTTTAGGTGTGGCCCACCTTAATGTTCACTGTGCCATTTGTGCAGGGTTCAAACCCCGAGTGTTGAAAGACAGAAAGGCCAAGTTGGCCCTCAAGGGGCTTCTTCCTGCCACTGATCCTCCCTCCTCATCCTCGGCTTCAGTCACGGCGGCTCCCGTGGTTGACTCTCCCGCTTCTCTGCCTCTGGCCTCCCTTCCCTCATAGGCTGGGACTCAAACTCCTGCTTCTAAGCCTGTGATAGCGAAGCAGAGGAGGGGTAGAGAGCAGAAGAGAGAGTCGAGGCCGAAAGAGAAGAGGAAGTGGTCTCCGGACCTCTTGTCACCCAGTAAATCCACTCGGATCCATGACTCCCCCCGGCTCCGATCTCCGAGGTTCTCCCTAGAGCCAGAGGAGGCACGCTCAGTCTCCTGGGCCTCAGCTGCCCGACCTGCCCGGTCGGAGTCTGTGGCCTCTTCTTGGTCCACCCGTTCTCTCTTGGACATGGATCTGGATAAGATGATAAGGTGTTTCATCCATACGCAGATCCAGATGGGGGTCTTGCTAGCCCCCCCTCCCTTAGGAGGGGGCAACTCGCTTCTTTTTTTCAGCCTATCACTTCTTCCCCGATCCGACCTTCGGCTTCAGAGTTCTTGGATCTGAGGTTGTCTTTGGTTGGTGCATCGGCGCCGACAGTCCTCACGTCCTCGACTCCGGCAGCTGCCTGGGGCATCTCAGATCTGACCAGTTCAGATACGAGCCGCTCTCTGAGCTGGAGCCTGGGGGTTGGATCTGAGGGAGTAGAACCTTTACCATCGGTTCCGACATTGTCGGTCCAGGTTCCCTCTCTCGGAGCTCTGGCCACCTTGGGTCCAGTTCCGATTCTTGCATCAGATCTGGGGAGACCAGCCTCCTTATTGACTTCACAGGAGGTCCGCTTTCCAGCGTTCGATGTGGTAGAATGGGTCCTCTCCATTGGATCGAGGTCCCCACTGCCCCCTCGGGCTCCACGCAGACCCCCTCGGCTCTGTCTACGGTCCCCATCATCTTACCAGAGGGACAGCCCATGCCCAAAGGGTCCCAGATGGTTCCCATAGAGGTACAGGTGGCTTGCGAGCACTCCCCAGAGAGCCCCAGAGGAGATGTGCATCGCACGCATACGTGTAAGAGGAGGCACTTGGACTCCCATGAGTCCCTGACCGACAACACAGACTTAGATGAGGGGGAGGGCTCCCCAAGGTCACCTCCCAACAATGTCTCCTTTGGAGACATCATGGAGATCCTGCGCCAGTGGGGAGGTTGGTCTGCCCCAAGCCCTCCTCTGATGAGTCTGTGTTTCTGGTGGCCTTCGGCATGTGCCAGTCTACGTCTTGGGTGTCCTCCCACCCCGCGATTCCTTTAGTGGATTTGATCATCTTGCAGGCGTGGAAGGAACCTGATACTGTGGAGCCGATCCTCAAGTGCCCTGATAAGGTTTTGAGTCCCCCCATAGACAGGTCTTCCTGGGACAAGGGCTCCCTTGTGGATGCCATGGTGGTAGCATAAGCCACTAAAAGGGAACAATCTCAGGAAAGTTCCTCAGTCCACTCTCCTGACTGAGAGTCTCGGATGATGGACCAACTAGGAAAGCGGGTGTATACTTCAGCTACCTTTTCTATCAGGGCGCCAAACTACTTGGCCCATGTCACGAGACTCCAATGCGACCTGGTGAAGGAGCTGGAGGAGTCTCCACCCAAGTCCATGTCGCCGGTGGACAAGGCTTTGCTCTCCACGAAAATTGCCACTTTGAGAGCAGTATGGAATACGTCCATGTGACTTCTCTCCCGTGCAACAGAAGGAGCGGCTAGGGCGTCTGGGTCCGGTGTGTCCATGAGGCGTAATGTCTGGTTTAGGTTGTGCCAATTTACCGAACCCTTTAAGGCATCCTTTGCTAATGCCCCTTTTGACAGCTCAACTCTTTTCAGTAAGACCATTAAGGATACGCTATTCCAGAGTGAGAAGGACGGGAAGACACTGTCGGCTGTCGTGATCCCCTTCTCTAACCCTCAAAGGTCCTTTTCCTGGAACCAGAGAGGGCAAAAGAAGACGTGGTTCCGGAAGTCTCAGTATTCACGGGACACTCAGGGCTCTTCTTCCCCCAGAGGCAGAGGGGGTCAGAATGGACGACGGCCTAGAGGCCGAGGGCATCCATGAAGCTTCGGGTCACAAGAGCCTTTCTTGGACAGACCCGGGCAGCAACTCTGAGGAGTTGCCCGACTGCTCTACTCTGGAGGCAGTAGGGGGAATATTGTCCTTGCACCCAGCGGCTTGGGAGTCCATAACAATGGACCACTGGGTGCTGCAAGTCATATCCAGAGGATATTCTATCCCCTTTGTGGGTTCTCCAATCCCTCCCAAACACCTCCCAGACATTCCCCCCACACAAAGGGGGAGGCAGCAGCACAGGAAATTTCCAAGCTGCTAGAAAAATGCACCATCGAAACTGTCCCCCCAGATCAGTCTGGATGGGGCTTCTACTCCAGGTTCTTTTTGGTGCCAATAAAAATGGGGGACTTAAGGCCCATTCTGGATCTCTCCATCCTGAACCTGTCAATGGCCAAAGAAACGGTCCTGATGGTCACTTTACAGTCCATCATGCCGTACCTGCAAGAGAGCAACTGGATGTGCTCGTTAGTTATCCAGGATGCTTACTATCACATAAAGATGCACAGAAGCTCCAGGAGGTTCCTCCACTTCTGGCTAGGGGCCAGTCATTACCAGTTTTGAGCCCTACTCTTTGGTCATACCACAGCCTCCAGGGTGTTTACCAAAGTGATGGCAGAGGTAGCGGCTCACCTGAGGCTTCGGGGGATTCATGTTTATCCGTACCTGGATGATTGGCTCTTCACTGCTCTGACCAGGTGTCTACTTTCCCAAACCAGGGACTACTTTCTGACACTTGTCCTGAGTTTGGGTATCACAAGCAACACATCCAAATCTCTACTAGAGCCTGTACAGGTGATAGACTACATTGGTGCCAGGATAGACACACTTGGGGCAAAGTGTTTCTGACCTCAGAGAGGGTTCAAAACCTCAAGATGCATGTCTCCCTAATTTACCATTCTCATTTCCTGACAGCGGAATCTGTATTGAGGGCCCTAGGCTCAATGGCGGCGACCATAACTCTCCTTCCATGTTCCCGACTACACATGCAGATTCTTCAGTGGACTTTGGCAGTTCAGTGGTCCCTGTTGGATTTACCACTAACCTATCCTATCCACCTAAGTCAAGTGTGTCGATCTTCCCTTGTATGGTGGATGAGCTGTCCGGACATTTTGGAGGGCTGACCCTTCGTTCCAGCCCCGGCCCAAGCCACAGTGACCACGGATGCCTCCCAACTCGGGTGGGGGGGCATTGTTCGGGCAGGATAGTCCAAGGCCTGTGGTCCCCCATGGAGACCAGTTTGTATATCAATGTCCTAGAGATGAGGGTGGTCCTTCTAGCATTGCTGGCCCTTCATGCCTTTCTTCCTCTGGGGACAGTTGCTCTTCAATCAGACAACATCTTATTCCCTTTGTCGCAAGGCCATGAGAGTGTGGGAATGGGTGATCTCCACCGGTCGCTTTCTTATTGCAGTGCACTTTCCGGGACAGTCCAGCATTCTAGCAAACAGGCTGCCAGATCATTCTGATGCCTTATGAGTGGTCTCTGAATCCATCAATAATGGAATAGATCTTCAGCGAGTGGGGTCAACCTTGCTGCAATCTCTTCGCATCTCCTTCCAATGTGAAGTGCAGCAGGTTTTTTGCTCTGCACCCCCTGCCGGGAGAGTCCCCAGAGATGCTCTAGTTCATGCTTGGCCTCCAGGTTTTCTGTATGCTTACCCTCCAGTCCCTCTCACCCTGAGGTTTCTGCAGAAAGCTTGTCGACTGGAGAGCACAGTGATCCTCATTGCCCCATTCTGGCCTCGCCAGGTATGGTTTCCCTTCCTTTGGTCTCACCTTCTGGCTCCACCGTGGATCCTAGATCCCTCTCAGGATCTGATTTCACACCCATCGGTGGTGCCTCACCCGAATCTGGACAGCCTGAAGCTCATGGCGTGGCTGCTCCAGTTCCCGTGATCGTTAGGGCTCCTGGACTTTCCTCCTC
Source organism: Protopterus annectens (assembly GCF_019279795.1). NCBI lineage: Eukaryota > Metazoa > Chordata > Ceratodontiformes > Protopteridae > Protopterus > Protopterus annectens. Next base: position 1,141,089,955 of record NC_056725.1, read on the forward strand.
AGTTAAGTCTGTTTTGGTAGCTGCTCATAAGTCTTCAACCAGAAAGGTTTATCGCAGTAAGTGGAAACGTTTTTCTTTTTGGCCCTCTCAGAGGAGTTTGGATCCTTTCACGGCTCCTATTTCTGGTATCCTATGATTTCGTAGCTGATATTTTCCAGCACGGAGCTAGTTCTTCTACTGTCAGAGTTCAGTTGGCTGCTATTTCTCATTTTCATGTGGGCAAGAATTCTGCATCCTTGGTATCTTCTAGACTGTGTAAAGCCTTTATTAAAAGTACATTTTTGCTACGCCCCCCGGTCAAAGATTCTGTACCCCGTGGGACCTTACTTTGGTTCTTCAAGCTCTGGTCGCCCTGCCTTTCGAGCCTGCCACTACTATTGATCTAAAATTTCTATCGTGGAAAACAGCCTTTCTGGTCGCTATTACCTCTGCTAGGAGGGTTTCGGAATTGCAGGCCTTGTCCATAAAATTTCCATACGTGATTTTTCATAAAGATAGAGTTTCCCTTCGTGCCAATCCATCCTTTCTTCCTAAGGTGGCATCACCAGTCGATATCAATCAGACTATAATTATATTTACCAACAAAATGAAATACAAACTACACATGTTGGATGTTCACAGACAGTTACAATTTTATTTACACAGGACAGAAAATTTCCGTAAGTCTGATCAATTGTTTGTCTTGCAAACCTATTTTCAAGGTCACAATAGCTAGATGGTTTTCTTCATGCATCTTGCAGGTCTACAAGGACAAAGGCATGTCTCCCCCAGGTCAGGTTAAAGCTGATTCCACCAAGTCCATGGCTACATCTGCAGCTTTCTGGTCTAGTGTATCTTTAGATGACATTTGCTTAGCAGCTACTTGGTCCTCATCTCATACGTTTATCTCCGATTATAAATTGGATTTGACATCTAGAAGGAGAGCATCCTTTGGCTCTGTGCTGCTCAGGAATATCCTTCCATGAGGGCCACCCAGGAGTTTAGTAGCTGGGGATTCTGTCCCACAGGTTGAAGATCAAATGAAGTACAACTACTTCAGATAAAGAAGTTGTGTATTCACCATAATGTTCCATATAAGTAGTTGTACTTCATTTATCTTCAACCATCCCTTCCTCCTTCCCCCAGACCTTTGGCGCATATTCAGCCTGCGGGCTGTAAGTATAGGTCACAAGTTTATCAGGTCGGGCTATAAGCATAAGTTCAGCAAACTCGATCTGGGGATGGAAGATAAGGGAAGTGGATTATGGGTAAGGGGAGGATCTTGGAACTCAGAGCAGATGCTAGTGAATTTGCCAGCTCGGATCCGTATTCCCACAGGTTGAAGACAATGAAGTACAACTACTCAGATGGAACGTTATGGTGAGTACATAACTTCTTTATTTTTGCAAAAGCCTACAAGCCTTAGTAGCTTCACATACATTATTTCAGAAGAATTTTTAAAAGATACTATTGAGCTGTAATTCTGAGTAACATAAATTACAAAAAAAATCCCCCGCCTCTCTTATTATTCCTGAAGTTATAAAAACTATTATACTTATTTATGTTTATAGAGAGCAGTCAGTCACTCTACCATGTTTGTGTAGTAATTCCTCATCACTTTCTGATTTGACCAGCATTGTTTCCACCACATCTTTCTTTCTGTTTTGACTTTTAACATTGCAAAGAATTGGCTTTATTGAGAGATTTCTTCCTCAGTAGATTGTCGTACAGGTTATTTGTACATCTAAATAACTTTTTACCAGCATCACCAGATGTCCTTGTATTCCTATGTTGCAGTATTCTTAGTGTGGGATTCCCCACCTCAGGCAACCCAAACATCTGCTCCTATACACAAGCTTAAGCCTGGCTACTGTAGATGTGTGAGACGTCACACATAGGGCCATAAACGAGGGACCTTAAATGTGACGTCTGCATGCACAGACCTCAGAACTTTTCAGCCGCAGTTGACTATCACATCGGTTGCTTCGCTCCTTTCCTTGAAGATGTCTAAAGCTAAGTACCCCGTTCGTGATTTTGCTTGAGCTTGGTTTGTTGTATGTATCGTTAGGCGATGTCAGCTAAGAAGGGTATCACAAGCCACTACTCTCCTATCATCCACCCCTGACTGCCCTACCAAAACTGAGATCGCATCTAAACTGTCCCTGGATTCTCAGGTAGCCAGACATTCTATTAGATGCAGTTATGATGCAGCAGAGGCCTCTGCATGGTCTGCAGCTTCTGCATCAGTACGCTGCAGATATTCTTGGCTACACCTCCAACCACTACCAGAAGATTTTAAGTCTGAAATCCTAGACACCTCTTTAGACCACAAAATCCTGTTTGGTAAACAGTCTGTAGACCTTTTCAAAAACCAGCAGGAAAAAAGTAAAGAGCTTCAAGACATCAAGCACTTGCTTGTGTCCTCCATCCCCAAATACTACAGAAATTATCCTGCTAAGACTACCTTTGTCAGGAGGCCTCCCTCTTCAGCTACCCCTTCCTCTTCCAGTTATAGGAGAGGAACCAGGAGGCAAACCTCCTCCAGACCAGTTGTCTCACAATCCAGTAAAAGATGGCCTTTTCAAGATAGAAGTGGACCCAACAATGCGTGATTGCCTTCCCCACCTCCCCTTGTCAACCTGCCTCACCCATTGCTTCCCCATTTGGAAATCCATCACATCAGACAGCTGGGTGCTGGCAATAATACAAAATGGATATTTCCTTTCCTGGAAGGAAAAGCTGCTTCCAAGAGGCATTCCTTTCCCCCCAAAAAATCAACTGCATGTCATTCCTCACATACTGCAAGACCTTCTGACTTTAGGAATTATAGAACCGGTCCCTGGAGGACAGGAGAAGGCTTCTACTCAAGACTTTTTCTGGTCCACAAAAAAGATGGGCCGTGGAGACCAATAGTAGATATGTCCTTTCTAAACCTATTCCTAAAAGTTCCATCATTCAGGATGCTATCCTTCAAACTCTACTCCCATTACTGCCAGCCAGGCCTTTATGACCACACTAGATCTAAAGGAAGCTTATCTCCATATTCCCATAAAACCCTCTCACAGAAAATTCTTGCATTTCAGTGGGCCCTGCTCTCACTTTCAATTTACAGCCTTGCCCTTTGGTTTATCTACTGCACCCAGGGTATTTACAGAATGCCTAGCTCCAGCTATAGCCTTCTGCAGAACCAAAGGTGTTAAAATCTATCCTTACCTAGATGACATCCTCATTCTAGCAGAAACAGAGGACATCCTTCAAAACCATCTGAGATTCACCACTGCTTTAAAGCTTGGGATTCACCCTCACCCTCCAAAAATTATCCTTAAACCTCCAGCAGAACAAAATCTTTCTGGGCTGCAAGATAAGAACAGATCTGATGCAGGCTTTCCTCTCTCAGGACAAAGTTCTTTCTCTCTCCACTCACTTCCAAAGCCTATTACAGGTTCAACAAATATCTGCAAGACAGTTCTTGTAGATCCTGGGACTGATGGCAGCCACTATCCCTATGCTGCCTCTAGCCAGAATGCACATGCAAAAACTGCAGTGGTACTTGAAAAATGTGTGGTCACAACACCAACATCCCCTAGAATGCCAGATTACACCCCTGCCCTGCCACAAAGCAAAACTAAGGTGGTGGGTCCAACAAATAATTCTGAACCTGGGCCTTCAACTACAACCACCCTCCCCAACCCAACAGATGCTTCAGACCTAGGGTGGGGGGCTACCATGAAAGGCTTCATGGTACAGGAGACCTGGCACCCTGCCCTCCAACAGAAACATATCAATGTGAGGGAAATGTCTGCAGTTCTTTTGGCCCTGAAAGCCTTTCTCCCTGTCCTGCATCCAGGCCCCCTTCAACTCTTCACAGACAACACTACAGTCATGTGGTATCTCAACAAACAGGGAGGGAACAAGGCCTACCTCCTCTGCCAGATAACATTGCAAATCTGGGACCTTGCCTCCAGGCACAGCTTATCCTTGCAAGCAACGTAACATCCCTTCCCAGGACAACAAACAAGCGGCTATTCTCAGCAGAACATCCTCTCTACAGCACCAGTGGATGCTGAACAGGGACACCTTTCTAGACATTTTCAACCGGTGGGGCACACCTCATGTAGATTTGTTTGCCTCCCCCCAGAAAAGACAATTAGAAAAATTCTGCACCAAAGACCACTCTCCACTTGTGTAGAGGGTAGATGCCTTCATAATTCCATGGAAGGGGTGGTTTCTATATGCATTTCCACCCTTCCTTCTCATTCAGAAAGTCCTCATGAAAATCAGGAGGAACAAACCTTTAGTCTAGCCATGCATCCCAAATCTCTGACAAGTTCTGGTACCCTTGATAAATGAAAGCAGGGGTTTGGGAGATTAAACATTTGCCAGCAGGGGCCTGGGAGAGGAACCATTTACAGGCTGCCTGTGTCTGTTATACATATTGGTGCCAAACTGGAGGTGAATTTACTGTTCCCCATCCAATGGTCCAAGTTACACTTGAATTTGGTTAGGGAGGAACACTGCTTTACATGGATGGGGAGCCTGTTCCAGAGAAGGGGTAATCTATGGAATACATAACTGTCTTTCCAGGAGGCCCTATTTATATCACAAGCAAGGGTTAAGTCTTAGAATGGGTAATTTTGGTGCTGTTTGTTTTGTGGATATGCAGGAGGTCCATCAGAGTGGGGTCTGACAATGCCTCGTGTGCCAGGAGTAGATCCCTTCACAATCTGTAGGAGACAGAATACAGGAATAGGGCCTTGAGGCAGACTACATAGGCCATGTTATTTATGCCCTCTATTCTTTTAGTGAGGAACCATTGTGGACATTTCAGTTGTTGGGTATGCCTGGTTAGGTACCTACCAAATGGGGCATTGTACTCAGTGATAGGTCATGTGAATGCTGAATACAGTAGAACAATGACTTCTTTGGACCTAGATGCCATACCTTTGTTTATAAGTTGCACAACATAGAATCCTCACTACTGTAGACACATGATGGTCAAAGGCTAGATTGCTGTCTGTGTGTCCCTAAGTCCCTGACTTCTGGGAGAAACTCTTATGGGTGTATTGTCAATATGATAGTTTCCAGGGGTGGATGACTTGCTGAAGGATACTATTATGCATTTCTTGATATTTAGTTTTAGTCCATGGCTCTGGCACTAATTTCTGTGTCAGACCTTCCTGGAGAAAAGGAAGTCCTCTTCAGCTAACAGATGTTGTGTATCTGCCCCCCCCCCCCCAAAAAAAAAAATAATGCCATTCTTCATTTTTTCCTTTTTTATTTAATTACTTTTTTGTTTTAAAAAGTAATTTTCACTTAACTCAATACTCCCTTGCTCATTCTCTACCTCAGAATCCATCATGGGGCACTTGTTATGGCAAGATGTTTGAGCTGGACTTATACACCCATGTTAAATTGCCAGGTTTTTGTGATATAAAAATGAGACCACAATAAATAATTTCAAAACTTTTCTCACCTTTAATATGACCTATAACCTGTACAATTCAGTCGAAAAACAAACAAATCTGTTAGGAAAAAATATAAAAAAATATTAAAAAAAAAATAATAAAAAACGTGCAATAAGCTGGTTGCATAAGTGTGCACACCCTTGAACTAATACTTTGTTGAAGCACATTTTGATTTAATCACAACATTCAGTCTTCTTGGGTAGAAGTCTATCAGCATGGCACATCTTGACTTGGCAATATTTGCCCACTCTTTCTTGCAAGAGCACTCCAAATCTGTCAGATTTCAAGGGCATTTCTTGTGCACAACTCTCTTCAGGTCATCCCACAGATTTTCCATTGGATTTAGGTCTGGGCTGGGCCATTCCAAAACTTGAATTTTCTTCTGGTGAAGCCATTCTTTTGTTGATTTGGATGTATGCTTGGGGTCATTGTTGTGTTGAAAGGTGAAATTCCTCTTCATCTTCAGCTTTCTAGAAGACACCTGAAGGTTTTGGGCCAAAAGTGACTGGTATTTGGAACTATTCATAATTCTCTCCACCTTGACTAAAGACCCAGTTCCAGCTGAGGAAAAGCAACCCCAAAGCATGATACTGCCACCACCATGCTTCACTATGGGGATGGTGTTCTTTTGGTGATGCAAAGTGTTGTTTTTGCACCACATGTACCTTTTGGAATTGTGGCCAAAACGTTCAACCTTGGTCTCATCAGACCATAATGCATTTTCCTACATGCTTTTGGGAGACTTGATGTATTGTTTTGCAAATTTTAGCCGGGCCTGGATGTTTTTCTGTGTAAGAAAAGGCTTCCGTCTTGCAACCCTACCCCACAGCTCAGACATATGGAGAATACGGGAGATTGTTGTCACATGTAGTACACAACCAGTACTTGCAAGAAATTCCTGCAGCTCCTTCAGTGTTGCTGTACGTCTCTTGGCAGCCTCCCTGACCAGTTTACATCTTGCCTTTTCATCAATGGAGGGATGTCCAGTTCTTTGCAATGTCACTGTTGTCCCATATTTTCTCCACTTTTTGATGTCTGTCTTCACTGTGTTCCTTGGTATGTCCAATGCTGTGGAAATTTTTTTTGTACCCTTTTCCTGACTGATACCTTTCAACAATGAGATATCTTTGATGCTTTGTAAGCTCTCCGCGAACCATGGCTTTTGCTGTAGGAGGGAACTGAGTAAATGCCAGGAAAACCCACTAGGACAGCTGAACTTTATTTGGGGTTAATCAGAGTCTATTTAACTGATGGCAGGTGTGTACCCAAGAAGACTGAATGCAGTAATTAAATCAAAAGGTGCTTCAACAAAGTATTAGTTTAAGGGTGTGCACACTTATGCAACCAGCTTATTGTACGTTTTTTATTTTTTATATTTTTCCCTTAACAGATTTGTTTTTCAATTGAAATGTATAGGTTAAAGGTCATACTAAAGGTGGGGAAAGTTTTGAAATTATTTGTTGTGGTTTCATTTGTTTATATCACAAAAACCTGGCATTTTAAGAGGGAGTGTGTACACTTTTTATATCCATTGTATGTCTTCTTTTTAATTTAAATCGATTAGTTTCTGTTGTTGCGTGTTTTTCTTAGCCTGACCGCACTCCTTATGTATGAGACAAATGTCAATTTGACAAACATGTCTTTTATTTTCATTATCTAAATTTTGGATCACTTTATCTTCTATCTGACTAGTGAGATTCCCACATCCTTCCTTATTCCTGCAAAATATAGTCCCCTCTCCAAAGCATTTGCAAAGAAAAAGTTCAGTTCTTGTCAGCAAATTTAGGATGAATGGTGGCAAGTGTGATGATATGAGGTACTGCCAGCCATGCCAGGAGAAGTATGACAGTGGATGTGTAACATATGCCAGCACAGCTAGCTGGAATTTTGTAAAGAATTCTATATAATTTGTGTGTCAAACTGATTCATACAGATGCTTGTGTTTAAAAATTTATTTATAAAGTTTCTTCTGTTAAAATGCATCAACAGTGTTTCATGCTGGACAGAAATGAAATGTAGATGCATTATTGTAACTGTTTAAGTATATACATGTAACAGCATATACTAGGAGAGAAGAGGTTAATCCACCTGACTTTGAAAAAATATTCTTAAAATTAAATTATTTTATGAGATAAACCGTAAAGATGTTATCCCGCAGTTTTGAATGGATCCAGAGATGCAATGTCTGTGCTGGGGAATAGGTTGTAGCTCCTGCAGGAAGAGTGAAATGGTTTTATGATTTTATGACTTCAGCTGCTGCACCACATCTGAGCAATGCTCTTGTGTTTGTATTATTGACATATAGGTGCTAATCTTTTTAGCTTCTACTGTTGGTGATAACAAGGGAAACAGAGTCAGATGACCAGATATATGTGATGTCATTCTGCACAGAAATAATGTTTTAATATTAGAGGAGACTGAAGTCTCAGCAGCATTCTGTGTTCCGTTTTGGGTCTGACAACAAGGACCACTCACCCATCTTGCCTTGCTATATTCAGTAACTAAGAACAGTAAGTCTTTTAGTCATTCAGGAATAGATAATAAGACTAGCTAACTGCTGTTTTTCTATAACTGTGTGAAACTTTCCATCTGTGTTATTTATAATACTTCCTTTGGCTGAAACTCTGGTGTTTATTGTAAATAGATATTTAGTATTTTCATGTTTTTTATTATTTATTATTAAATATATTTAAACTTTTCATTGTGGCTAGTCCTTTTTAGAAAATATTTCAGTTTTGACAGTATTTGCACATATTTATTTGGTGGTAACTCTGACCACTCCTGAAAACCTGGCTGTTTGGTCAACATTACCATTTATATTAACATTATTTCACTCTGTATAATTGGATACCCTTTTAAAAGCCTTACAGTAATGGATTGGTGGCAGTGAATCTACCTTATAGTATGGGAAAAGTTGGTAGAGCAGGTAATCTGTGCAAGCCTTTCCCAGGTGTGTGTCAAAATTAAATCTGTGTGTGTGTCAGCTACATGGAGCAGGGACATGAAGGACTGGTTTCACAGAGAGGGTGCTGGAAGACTTAGCTTGGACTCTTGACTAATGACCTAACCCTACAGTTGTGCCAATGGGAAGTCTTATTGGGGACATGGAGGGAGACAGATGTAGAGAAATCCAGACCCGGGCTGAGTGTATTCCCTGTGTGCTCTTAAGGGAAATTGTGCTTGATGCAAAGTGGTCTAAATCTGGAAATACCGAGTGTATCCATTTGTATTCTAAGTGAACATCCCTCTCCAGTGTCAGTGGTGAGGATTCAGGCTCCTTGATTATTGGCCCGGAGTGAGGACATCACAGTAAGATAATATTTTGAGAGACCTTCTCAACATTTCTGCTGTGCTGTCTTAGGATTGGGTGGATCTAAGCAAAGTGGTACAACTAAATATCCCAGGCAGAATCAACTGAAATCTTTCTATCTGCACAGGTATTATTAATTATCAGTTTTATATTTTGGTTGGAGAATCTTCCACTAATCAAGTGGGCAACTTAAATATTTTGTCTTTTTTTTTTTTTTTTGTCTTGGTCTGTCTGATCCAGGTATCAGTCCCATCTCTACCACTTGACTTTAAACTTAGGGCATCAAAGAACAACCAGCGAATGTAAACAGCTCCTTTTTTTATCCTGCCTGGCATGCTTGAATCTCTGCTGAGTATTCAGAATTAAACACTGCAATGGACATCACATCATCTTCTGACTGTCAAACTCCCTATTTTACTGTTCTACAAATTGTATACCTAGACAGCTATATATTTTACAAGTCAGAATTTTGAAACAACCAGGCTTCTTTTCGACATGTCATGCACAATTTTATTTTCTTTGTACACTTACAATAATTCCAAACACAACACTCCAAACATGGTCCTTTGATGCTCAGTGTCGGATGTCTCTCTGTACTGTGCAGATTACAACACAGTACTGCAACTCATTTATCAGATGAAATAGTGTTTCTGGGTCACAGTCCATCATATTAAGTCACCTTTGCATGTCTGTTACTTGCCAGTAATCAGAAATCCAATGCCAAGAGGGCATTGCTGGGTTTTTAAAGTGCCAGGTATTCTGATTTAAATCTACAAGCGGTTACTCACACTTCATTGCCAAGTCTCCTTTAGCATTTGCTTTTACTGTATACCCGCTGCTCATAAACAACCCAGTTACTAACCAACTCAATGTCTTTTCCTTTTTCCAAGTATTTCTACATAACTAATTTGAGGTAACACACCCTGCTCTTAATACCATTTTGTCATGGGTTTGTTCTATATGAGTAGTGTTTTGGCATAGAGTTAAGGTCAGTAAAAAAAGAATGACATAGCTACACATTGTAAAAGTTCAAATATTGCAGCACTTTAACTTCTCAGCATGAGAATAATTGCGTACTGGGTAATTTTGTGTTTTTTGGCTGGAAGCAGCATTATAATACTGAAGACTTTACTAGGTATACATAATACATACTGTGCATACATTACCATCTTAGAATATGTGTAATATTTTATGGTTTTCTACTGGGGAGAGTCAGCTTATATAAATGGTGGTCATAATTAAGACTTTCTTTCTGGATACCTCCTCTTTCTCTCCCTCTCTCCTGTCAGATATTTGAATTTTGTCATGATGTTTTCCATGGTGTTAAGCTCTTGATCATTTCTTATGATAATGATTCACTGATTCTCTAAATGACTCCAGCAGTGCTCCTCAGAGCTATGTTACTGCATTGGCTTTTTGTACAGTAAAATTTCCCTACTTGAAATATTTCAACTATGTGGAAAGTTCCTAAGTGAATGCAGCATATTATGTTCTGTTTGTCAAATGCTATCTGCAGATAACAAATATAATCACAAGGTAAGCTGTGTTATCGCTACACTAAGACCCAAGTCTTTCCCACATATGTGTGGAAGGCATAGCTAGGAGGCTGTCTCCCTCCTGTTTAGTATCTGCCCTCCTCTGCGTTGTGGCTTAATATTCTTCTAGGAGAAGAGGCCACACAGATGCCCTAAGTTCAAGGCTAGGGGCCTCTGCTGCTGCTCCTGCCCCCCCCCCCCCCATGCTGATTGGTCTCTGATAAGGATCCCGAGCATAATGTCCTGTGTGACCTGTCCTGCCTAATTCATTTGGGAGGGAGAGTTGATCAGAAAAGACAACTTGGTCCATTAATTCCCTGTGTTCCCTCCAATTTTTCATACATTGAGCAGCCAGCTGAAGAGATTCCTCAGGACTAATGAGCAAATGAAAAAAAAAATCTCTGCAGTGATATACATTTAATAAATATAAAATCCATATGTCTGTGTGTGTGCACATGTGTGTATATATAAAACGTGGAGAAGCTGCTTAGTTTCAAATGGTCGCATTCTCGGCACATTCACACTGCTTTAAAACTTTTTAAACAGAAGGAAAGTGTGTATCTTTGTGTGTGTTTGTATACAAATATATATATAGATAGATATACACACACACAAATGCAGTGTGTGCATCTATCTATCTACATATATTGCAAATATATTAAGAAAAAAGTCACTTTTAATAGAAGAAGAGAAAATAAATTTTGTACATTTTATGGGCATTATATACAGAATTAACTATGTTAGCAATAAAGACTAACAGCAGCAAATCCAGACAATTCAGGCAAGGCAAATGTAAATAGCTAGAGTTGCTGAGCATGCTCCCTGTCTACTGATATTTCACCTCAACAACAGTCATTATGTTTTTTTTTTTTTTTTGTCTCCATTTATTTTCTCTCAGGAGTTGCCATTAGGTAGTTTTCTCTGCCTTCTTTCTTGGTTAGCTTTAGTTGTCTAGACATGGCAATATTGCATGATAACTATAAGAATCAGTGGGAAGAGGCAGGAGCGGCCTTAGGTCAACTGGTGCCCTAGGCAAAAAAGACTCCATGACGCCCCCCACCACACCACCCCCTGCCTCCATCCTGGTCCACCTATACCAAATAAATCCTAGAAAAGCTCCCCTAGTAGAGCGGTGCCCTAGGAGGCCACCTAGTTGGCCTATGCTTAAGGCCGGCTATGGGAAGAGGTTAGAAAAGATTGAGAAGAGAGAATGGAAAGGCAGTTTACAAAGGAACAATGAGAAGACATCTGTAAGGTTACCAAGTATGCACCAGAATCCAGAGTTTTAGGATTTTTGCTTGTGAGGGTTTGCATAGGCATTTTTATACCCCAAAGAGACTTCAGAGAATTATTCTTCAAATAGATATGAAATGCTGGAGGTATGATGTAAAGAGAAAGATGACTGGGAACATGTTTTGGGTGAATGTAAGGAGTTGGCAGATTCTTAAAAATTCCTTCCAGATTACTTTGTCAGAAATGTGATCAGAGCAAATGTTTTTAGGAAATTATTATTCTGAGTTGTGATAGAGGATTTGAATTGCCCAGTCATAGTAAGACCTTATTACGTTTAATGTTGGCTGCCAAAAAGTAGTTATGAGAAAATGGAAGTCAGAATCTAAGCCAACTGTACTGAATATTTTAAATAAGATGACAATACGTGCGGAATAATGTTAAAGAGAAGGAGTGAGATTTAAGGGAAGACAGAAATTGAGCAATTTATGTAATGTAGGAGTGAATGATTGTTAAAATAATTAAACATGTGTAATGCAAGAAAATACTGAAAAAATGTTTACTATGATTTTTCTTTGAGTGTATGTGTATTTATGCCATTGTTCCAAATGTGTGAATTTAATAAAGCTGTTTAACATGTCTTGACATTATATTTTTTATTTAAAATGTTTCCAGGAACCTCTTTACTCATCAACCTATTCTGTATTGTGCTTATTAGATGATGAAACTGCATAGAACCTGATCCATTTCTTCTTCTAGGTCCACATTTAACCATTTCCAAGATCTTTAATAGAAAATAAACTCACTTGTTCTCCATTAGTGCGTCATAAGCAGCCCAAATTTTCTGTAATTTTTTTTTCTCAACTTGTCAGATCATTCCAGCTCATTGGATTTTAACTTCTGGGTTAACATTATTCTCAGTCCAAGACATAGTTCAGAATGATTAAGCTACAATACGGCGGTATGTGGTTATGACTGAGTTACTCAGCCTCATAACTGTCTGTGCCAAGAGCTCATTTTTCAACATATATGTGCTGGGCTTGCATGCGAGTCTTTTTTGGACATGTGTGCTACAAGTCCATTGGGGAAGGATCCTGTTTGATCACGGGTGACCGTGTGTGCAGCTTAGGGGAAACAGTATGGCTACAATCCCTCTTCTGCTGCTATTTCCCCTTCATTCTCCTTATGTTGTCCACATTGCAGCTATTGGGCAGACCCAGACAATATATTGCTCTGCATGCAATGGAAGCTGCTACTTTTGCTTAGGCTTGGAATTGCCCCTCTCTAGATAAGTGTAGTTTAGTTACCTGATTATGTCTGACTTGCCTTCGCATAACCAGTTCCCTGTCCCTGCGAGGCTGGGTTAACATTGAGCATGTCACTGTTTCAAGTGGATCTTTGTGTTGTATCTTCCATTTCTTTGGGGAAGACCTCTTATTCTTTGTGGTGACCTTTCATCTTCATTAATTCCCAGATCCTTCCTAGTGTTGATCCTTGGGCCCTGAGCTGGATGGGAGGAGATTCCCTTGAATCCTCTTTCTGGGGTCTAGTGTTCGTTTGCACAATAACATGTTATAGAATTATGTGAATTGTTGCCATTCTTTGCTGATTGCAGTGTTTCCAGTTGATGCTTTGTTTCTGTTTGTAGAGTCCCAAAATTCCAGGATTTGTTTAAGTTTAGAGGTAAGATATTCTTGCAGTGTTCCTCTTATTCTTTTGGTTCTTTAAGTGTCTGTTTATTGTTGACAGTGTTGTCGAGTTGAAGGTGTGAATGGTATGGTTAGGATCATTGGTCTCATCTATCATTTGTCATTTGGCAGCAGATAGATCTAGGAGTCATGCATGTGGAGATTTACATGTGTGTGATTTAGTTTGGATAATGGAGTGACGAAGGTTTTGTATTTTATAGAGTGATTGAAAGCGGACAAGTGAGTGATCAGTAAGTGATGGTGACTCTGTCCCCCCCACCAAGGTTTGTTGATTATAATGGTTGTAAAATGGCTTATTAAAGAATGGATTCCTGTTGTGGGATTGGGCTTTTTTGTATCTGTCATATTTTTTCTTGATTATTGAAGGTAAAGTTTATATCTTGTGATCTGAAGTAGTTTACTTAATTTGGTCTTCAACCTGTGGGTACCGGATCCATATCAGATCCAAGCCAACAAATTCACTAGCATCTGGTCCGAGCTCCAAGCTTCTCCCCTTACCCATAATAGACCTCCACTACCTTCCAACCCTCAGATCTCGTTTGCCAGGGCTTGCCTGAAGCATCGTGATCTCCTGAGCTCTGAGTTTGTGAGTGGGTTTTTGCTTATTAAGCAGCTTTTTCTAAAATGTTTTGAGTGTTAGGTGTTTTAGTGTAGGTTCCCTCTCCTCCTCTCTTCGCTGGTGCATCGTGTATTAGAAATTTTCCTAGGAGTTCTTAGTGTTAGTTTGTTTGAGTGTATTGCTTCCCCTCCCCTCTCAGTGTTCTGTGTGCCTTGAGTGTGTGGTGAGTGGGCCTGAGCGGGGAATAGGTTTTATTTTCTCCTTTTCCTTCTCTTGTGTGATATTTTCTTGTGTAGAGACATGGCTGACACCAAGCCTGTTTTCAAAAGGTGCACTGAGTGTGGCCACAAATTGTTTCCTGCAGATGGCCACACTCTTTATGTCATGTATTTGAGCTTTGCCCATTTGAGTACTGACTGTACTATTTGCATGGGTTTTAACTCACGCGCTGTTAAGGACAGGAAGGCTAAGTTGGCCCTAAAAGGCCTTCTACCCACTTCTGAGGCGGCTGCCTTGTCCACTGCTTTGGTCACAGCGGCTGCTGTGGCCGCCTCTCCTTCCTCTCTTGCCCTTGCTTCTCCTCCCTCCCAGGCTGGGACTCAACCTCCTGTTTCTAAGCCTGTGGAAGTGGAGCACAGAAAGGGCAGAGAGAAGGAGAGAGAGCACAAATCTGAAAAGCACAAAGCAGAGAAGCACAAGAGGACTACGGACCTTCCTTCTACTCCCGCCAAAAGTCAGGCTAGGATCCGTGACTCCCTTTGGCTCTGATCTCAAAGATTTTCTCCGGAGCTAGAGGAGACGCATCCTCCATCTAGGGCCTCGGTTCCTTGACCCACCAGGTCGGTGTCCGTGGCCTCGTCGAGATCCACGCATAGCTTATCGGAAGTTGACATGGATAAAATGATGAGGAGGTTTATTCCTACTCCGATCCAGATGGGGTCTTGCCAGCCCCCTCTCCCTCTGGAGGGGGGAGCTCGCTTCCTTTTTTCACATCAATTTCTCCTTCTTTGATCCGTCCACTGGGTATGGAGTACTCTGATCCGAGGATGGCCTTAGTCAGGGGGTCAGCAGCGACAGTACCTGTCTCCTCAATGCTGGCAGCTGCCTGGAGCATGTCGGATCCAACCAGTTCATATCCGAGTGGCTCTCAGAGCCGGAGCTTGGGTGTCAGATCTGAGGGACCGGAACTTTTTTCATCGGCTGTGGTGTTGTCGGGCCAAGTTCCCTCCCTCGCAGCTCTGTCTACTTCAGGCCCGGCTCCGATTCTCCCATTGGATCCAGGGAGATCGGCTTCCTTAATAGTACCCCAGGAGGCTTGTTTTCCCTTGGCATTTGATGTGGTAGAAAGGGTTCTCTCCACTGGATCGAGACCCTTGCCTATTTCCTTGGATTCGGCCCCGACCCCCTTGGCTCTATGAAGCCCATCATTTTACCAAAGGGACAGCCCATGCTCGAGGAGCCCCAGATGGTTCCCCCTGAAGAACAAGTGGTTTATGAGTTTCCCCCACTGGAGACATGCCTCTCAAGCATATGTGTAAGAGGAGGCACTTGGACTCCCCCGAGTCTCTCACCGAGGACACAGATTTGGATGATGGGGAAGGTTCCCCCAGGTCACCTCCCGAGGATGTCTCCTTTGGAGATATCATGAAAATCCTACACCAGTGGGGAGGTTGGTCTGCGGCCAAACCTTCTTCTGACAAGTTTGTGTTCTTGGAGGCTTTCGGCACAGGCCCATCTACTTCCTAGGTGTTCCCTCCCGCAGATCCCCTGGTGGACCTGGTCACCTCGCAGGCCTGGAAGGAGACAGACACCACAGAACCAATCCCTAAACATCCAAATAAGATCTTGAATCCACCATCAGATAGACCAGCATGGAACAAGGGCTCCCCCGTAGACGCTATGTTGGTAGCTGCAGCCACAAAAAAAGAACTGGCCCAAGAGAGTTCCTCGGTTCATCCCCCTGACTGAGTCTCGGATGAGGGACCACTTAGGGAAGCGGGTTTATGCATCAGCGACCTTTTCCACCGGGGCACTGAACTACCTGGCCCACGTCACTAGGCTTCAGCACGACCTGGTCAAGGATCTGGCTGAGTCTCCTCCTAAGTCCATGTTGCAGGAGGACAGAGACATGTTCTCAGTGAGGATGGCCACTTTAAAAGCAGTGTCCAATACGTCCATGTGATTCCTCTCACATGCTACTGAAGGAGCGGCTAGGGCGGCTGGGTCCAGCATGTCCATGAGGCACAACACCTGGCTCAGACTATGTCAGTTTTTGGAACGTTTCAAGGTGTCTTTTGCCAACTCCCCTTATGATGGCTCTACTCTTTTTGGTAAGACCATCAAAGAGACTTTGGTCCAGAGTAAGAAGGATGGGAAGACACTGTCTGCCATCAGAATCCGCTTCTCGAACCCTCAAAGATTCTTTTCCCAGAATCAGAGAGGGCAGAAGAAGATGTGGTTCTGGAAGTCACAGTATTCCCGGGACACTCAGGGCTCTTCTTCACCCAGAGGCAGAGGGGGACAGGATAGACGCCGGCTCAGAGGCAGAGGCAGTCCGAGGAATTTTGGGTCTCAAGAACCTTTCTTGGACTGGCCCAGGCAGCAACCCTGAGGGATTGCCCGACTGCTTTCCTCTGGAGGCAGTCTTGGGTCGATTGTCATTGCACCTGGTGGCATGGGAGTCCGTAACATCAGACCGCTGGGTGCCTCAGATCATATCTAGAGGATACTCTGTCCCCTTTGTGATTCCCCCCAAACCTCCCGAACACCTACCAGATGTAACACCCACATAAAGGGAGGCAGCAGCACTGAAAATCTCCAAGCTGCTAGAGAAACGAGCCATCAAACCCATCCCCCCAGATCAGTCCGGATCGGGCATCCACTCCAGGTTATTTTTGGTGCCAAAGAAAATGGGGGACTTAAGGCACATTTTGGACGTATCGACCCTGAACCTGTCAGTTGCCAAAGAAAAGTTCCAGATGGTCACATTACAGTCCATCATGCCGCACCTGCAAGAGAGCGACTGGATGTGCTCGTTAGACCACCAGGATGCCTACTATCACATTAAGATGCACTGAAGTTCCAGGAGGTTCCTCCGCTTCTGGCTAGGAGTCCATCATTACCAATTCTGAGCCCTACCCTTTGGTCTCACCACAGCCCCCAGGGTGTTCACCAAAGTGATGGCGGTAGTAGCGACTCACCTGAGGCTTCAGGGGATTCAGATCTATCTGTACCTGGACGATTGGCTCCTGACTGCTCCCACCAGGCATCTACTTTCTCAAAAAAGGGATTATTTCTTAAAGCTTGCTCTTCAATTGGGGATTACAATCAGCACATCCAAATCACTTCTAAATCCTGTCCAGGAGAAATGAGCAAATTAGCAAAATTGCAAATTTATAGTTAAATGAAGCAATTAATCAATCAGTCAAGGAGTTGAGACATTGCTATATTCACAGTCTTTATGAACCCCAAACACATCAAAAATCATACAATGCTTCATCAAAACAGTGCAATAAAACTTCCTTCCGTATAAAAATACTGACAAAGCAAGAAAAGTATAAAAGCATATACCAGAACAACCATATGCAAAACATATAAATAAAAATATATAAATGAATAAAATAAAATGGAATGTCAAAAACACAGACGCATCTAATCTAACTACAGGCAACTAAAGCTGATCTAATGCTGACATATTGGTTTAAACCAGGTTCAATATGTGCTCTTATTTTAAAAATCCAACCTAGTTCAACTGATTCAAGGTGACTAAACCTGTCTCCCCCTCGTCTACTTACTCTAACAATTTGTAAAACTCTAAATGAAAATGTATGTTCAATTAAGCTGCCATCTCTCATTTTCACGTGGGTGAGAATTCGGCCTCTCTGGCCTCTTCTAGATTTTGTAAAGCCTTTATCAAAGGTACTTTCCTGTTACACCCTCTGGTCAAGGATCCTGTTCCTCCATGGGACCTTACTATGGTTCCTCAAGCTTTGGTCGCTCTGCCTTTTGAACCTGCGGCAACCACAGATCTTAAGTTCTTGTCTTGGAAAAACAGCATTCCTGGTAGCTATCACCTCTGCTAAAAGGGTTTCAGAACTGCAAGCTTTGTCCATTAAAGTTCCATATATGATTTTCCATAAAGATAGAGTTTCCCTTCGGACCAGTCCGTCCTTTCTTCCCAAGGTTGCATCACAAGTTAACAACAATCGGACCATTGACTTACCAGTTTTCTTCCCAAATTTTGCTAACAAAATGGAATACAAACTCCACTTGTTGGATGTTCATAGACAGTTACGATTTTATTTACACGGGACTAAAAACTTTCGTAAATCTGATCAATTGTGCCCTTTGTGAACCCTTTTTGGTTTTGGATAAACCTATCTCCAAGGTCACTGTTGCTAGGTGGATCTTCTTGTGCATCCTTCAGGTCTAATAGGATAAAGGTTCGTCTCCTCTGGGTCAAGTGAAAGCTAATTCCACTAGGTCGATGGCTACTTCTGTGGCCTTTTGGTGTAGAGTCTCATTGGATAATGTTTGTTCTGCAGCTACTTGGTCCTCATCTCATACCTTTATTACTCACTACAAATTGGATTTGACTTCTAGAAGGAGAGCATCCTTTGGTTCCGTGGTGCTCTGGAATATCCTTCCATGAGGGCCACCCAGGAGTTTAGTAGCTGGGGACTCTGTCCCACAGGTTGAAGGCCAAATGAAGTAAACTACTTCAGATAAAGAAGTTATGTACTCACCATAACGTTCCATTTGAGTAGTTCTACTTCATTTGTCTTCAACCATCCTCCCGCCTTCCCCCTGACCTTGTCATATGAACAGCCTGTTGGCTGCAGTTTTAGGTCATAAAGTATTCTTCAGGTCGGGTTCTCAGTATAAGGGTCAGCAAACTCGATCTTGGGGTTGGAAGGCAGTGGAGGTGAATTATGGGTAAGGGGAGGAGCTTGGAGCAGATGTTAGTGAATTTGCCTGCTGGGTGCCAATACGGATCCGGTACCCACAGGTTGAAGACAAATTAAGTAGAACTACTCGGAACGTTATGGTGAGTACATAACTTCTTTTTTTTTTTTTAATCTGCACATTGATGTTTCCTAGTATTAGAATATTTTTGTAGTACACTGTGCTGATTATATTCAAAAATGAGTAGAAAAAATATCAAGATCTGATATGTTTTTCATCCATTCCTCAACTGATGGATCTCAGTTTTGACATTGGATCCATCCTCGGCCACTCTATTAGACTTTAGGCTCCATAGCTCAAGCTCATCCCCTTACCCTAGTTACATCAGATCTCATTTGCAGCTTTAGCGATAAGACGTGGTCACTGCAAGCTTCAGTGTGAGATAGTGAAATAAGTAAAATTATTAGCATTTTCTTATCCATCTGTACATGTTTTTCTTTGTGTTCCTCTTCCTCCTCTGTTAAAAAAAAAAGTTCATATTTTGATACACAGTGCTAAATATTCCAGCAGTTGTTTAGATTACAGCAGTTTTTTCGTCGAGGCCTTCTGCCCTTTCAGACTTCTTGTACCCTTTTGGTATTTCTCCATTACTATCATTGGTATTTCTTTTCTTTACCTCAGGGTATTATTGTTATCATTGTTGGTGTTTTTTCTTGTGCACTTTTTCTTCTACAAGTATCTATATATTTGTTGGAGATGTCTGGTAAACCTATAGGTTTTAAAAATTGTGTCACTTGAGGGCACAATATTCCCAATTCTGATAACCATTCAGAAAGCTCATCTCAACACATTGTGTGACATTTATGTTAGTTTTAACAGCTGGGCCCTAGTTCAGAGAAAGAATAAATTTATTTTGAAAGGACTCTTTCTTTCTTTTATTTCTGGAGCCGCATCCTGCTCCAAGAAATCTTTAGGAGAGGTTCAGGACAAACACAAGGAATCTTGGAAGTGATCCCCTCACTGGTGTCCCCTGGTGACTTCTTCAGGCTGTGCTCCACCAGGGAAGACTCCTAAGATGTTGGATCCATCCACTTCCATGGTTCCGACTCCTGCAAAATCGAAGACTTCGGATCCAACCTTCCAGTCAGAGTCTGTCAGACGTAAGCCAAAGTTACCTCAAATTCTTGCTAGATTCTCTCTACAACCAGTAACATTGAGACTTCACTCTTCATTTTTACACAACACTCCTCAAAGAGATTTCTGTCCACCCTCCACATCATTTTCCCTCAGTTGGTCTAGGAGCCTCTGTAAAGCTTATGTGGATAGGATGATTAGAAAGTTCCTCAGAACCCAGATACAGCTGGGTCGTATTCTGGCTGTCTCTCCCAGTGGAAACCTGAGCTTTACGACTACACAGACCCAACCTCTGACTCCTAGTCTAATCCATCCAGTGGTTTTGGAGATTTTGGACCCTGGACTTCTGAGTATGTCTGTGTCTGATCAGAAGACTTGGGCCTGTTCAAGTCTGACACCTTCTTTGATACGGATGGCTTCGACCGTTTCAGATCCGGATGGTTCTCAGAGCTGTAGTGTTGGGGTGCCAGCTGTGGGGGACAGGGATCAACTCTGATGTTTTCTGAGTCATCCATCCCCCCTTGGTGCCATGGTTTTAGGCATCTTGGTGCCAACCACTGCTTTGAGGACAGAGCCAAGGGTAATCGGGTTTCATCCTTCACAGGCTTCTTTGGATCCAGTGGGGACTGGGCTCAGCTCTCTCTTGGCCCCAGCTTTTGAGGTAGTGGAAAAAGCTTTCTCTGCTTCTAGGGAAAATACATCCTGGCCGACTTGGGTCTACCCCAAACTCAACTGTCTTCTGTGGAACTGGGTCTTTTCATCATGTCCCATTGGGGCAGCCAGTCCAGTCAAGCCTCAAGACTGTCTTCATTCAGGACTCAGCAGGAGCTTCGGAGTCCTCTCTGGAGCTTCCCACCAAAGAGCTCCCTCAGAAGTGGATATGTAGGAAGGGACAGCTAGACTCTCCACAAGAGTCTTTAACCAAAGACACTGACTTCTATGAAGAGGAAGTGTCCCCCAGATAACCCCTTGAGATGGCAAATTCGGTGAAATACTCAAAGGTCTGAGGAAGAAAGTTGGCTGGTTTTATTACCCCCCCCCGTGTTCCCAAGCAGAGACAGTGTTTCTTGCGACTTTTGGAACCAGCTCAGCTCCGACTTGGGTAGTCCCCTCTGCAGGTGAGATGGTAGACCTTATCTCCGGCTGGGCATGGAAGGATCCGGATGCCAAGGAACCCATTCCCCAATGCTCTGACATGTATCTCATAGCACCAAAGGATAGGGCTCATTGGAGCAAGGGTCCCCCAGTGGATGCTATGGTGGTAGCAGCAGTCACTGAAAAAGATCTTGTGGAACAGAGTTCTTCTGCCATCCCCCCTAATAGGAAATCTAGGGAGTTGGACAGATATGGAAAGCATATTTATGCATTAGCAACCTTCAAGCAAGGCCACAGTGACCAAGAATGCCTCCCATCTGGGGGGTATTACCTGGGAAGGACAGTCCAAGGCACATGGTCTCAGAGAGAGACCATTCTTCACATATGTTGCTGGCTTTTCAAAATTTTCTCCCCCAAGGGATAGTTGCTGTTCAGACACACAGACTCCTAGAGAGAGAGAGAGACACATATGTTGCTATGTTTTTCAAGATTTTTTTTTTCTCCCCCAAGGGATAGTTGCTGTTCAGACAGACAATATGTCTGTGGTTGAGTACATCAACAAACGGGGGGGGGGGGGTCTTGATACTACCCACTATGCAGGGAGGCATTGAGAGTTTGGCAATGGGCAGTCTCTTCCGGCTGCTTTCTCTTGATAGTGCACATTCCAGGGAAAACCACCATGTTACTAGAGAAATCAAGCAGGTCCATTTTACTTTGTCATGAGTGGTCTCTCAATCAATCAGTAGTGGAAATGATATTTCACTGATAGGGTCAACTGTGTTGCAACCTATTGCCTTCCCCCCTTAACACCAAGTACTTTGCCCTATTTCCCCCAGAGGAGAAGTCACTGTGAGACTGTGGTTCACAGCTGGCCCTCTGGTTTAATATATGCCTTCACTCCAACTCCCGTCATCTCAAAGTTTATTCAGAAAGCATTATGGCAGAAAAACAAGGTTATCCTCATTGCTCCATTCTGGCCTCACCAGGTGTGGTTTCCCTTCCCTTGGCTTCACTTAGTTTACCCTTCCTGGTGCTGGATCCTGTACAGGACCTTCTGTCTCACGTATCCAACTTCTGTCTCCAAGGCATGAAATCTCTCAGGTTGAGCACGTGGTTTCTGCACTTCAGTGATAGCTAGAAATTTCAGGCTTTCTTCCCCAGTTCTCCACATCCTTATGTCATCTTAGAAGGCCTCTACCAGGAAGATTTACAAAAGCAAGTGGAAAAGATTTTCAATCTGGACCCAATAAAGGTATCTAGTTCCCTTTTCAGCACTGATTCCAGCTATTCTTGATTTCCTGGCTTCTATTTCCAGTAATGGAACTAGATGTGAGACAGTTAAGGTACAACTAGCTGCAATATCATATTTTCACTTGGGTGAAAAGAATTGTTCTCTAGTCTCCTTGAAATTGTGCAAAGCATTTCTTACGGGCTGTCTGCTACTTCGGCCTCCTGTTAAGGACCCTATTCCCCTTGGGACCTTACACTTACCCTTCAAGCCTTGATTCAGTCCCCATTTGAGCCTGTAGTTACAGTTTTTTATCTGGGAAAACACCGTTCTTGGTTGCTATTACATTGGCTAGACGAGTATCAGAGCTCCACGCACTTTCTTCACAGTCAACTTATCTAATATTTTGTAAGGACAGAGTATCCCTTAACACTAATGCTTCCTTTCTGCCTAAAGTGGTCTCAGAAGCTGACCTTAACCAAACTTTTAACCTGACAGTTTTCTTTCCAAATTTTTCTAACAAAGGCGCACTATACATGCTCCATTTATAGGATGTGTATAAACAAATCGGATTTTACATTCAGAGAACCAAAGATCAAAGGAAATCAGAACTGTTTATCTCCTTTTCCAAAGCTAAAGTGGGAAAAACTGTGTTGAAGATCACCTTTGCCAGATGGCTCACTGATTGCATTGTATTTGTTTACAGATCTAAAGGTCTACCATTACCCAAACATGCTAAAGTTCATTCTACCAGGGCTATGGCCTTATCTCATGCCTTCAACTGCCATAGATGACATTTGTGCAGCTGTTACATGGTCTAATGCTCATATCTTCATTTTGCAGTCAATTTTTCTAGGAATAGAATAGTTTTTGGCTCCACTCTACTCTGGAGTATCCTTCCTTGAGGGAACTCCATCCCATCAGTTGAAGAATGGACAAAAAAGACAACCTCAGATATTATAATTATGTACTCACCATAACTCTGCATCTGTGTCATCCTTTTTCATCCTCCTTCAACCTCCGTCCTTGTCCTCATCTCATAGTATGGCCTGAGGGATATTCTTTAATGTATTGCTGTGTGGGCTTCAGAAATTATCTTCTGTATTTCTTCAACATTGATATTCTTTAGTGATACTTAGTTCTTTTTTGCCTCAGAAACTTTTAGTGGCTATTACTATTTTGTATTTTCATGGTTAACTGAATAGTGGGCAAACTTCTTCTGAGGTAACTAGGGAGAACAGGGGGATTATGGGTAAGGAGGAGGAGCTCGAGCTGCAGAGCCTTAAGTCTGTTAGAGTGGCCAAGGATGGACCCGACACCCTTCAGTTGAGTAAGGACAAAAGCAGACAACACAGATGCAGAGTTATGTTGACTACATGACTATGATTTATACAGTAGTGTAACACCCAATCATAACAGCTTTCAGAGATGTGTAACAAACTTTGTTAAGCAAATTTGAAAGCTGTTATAATCAGGTTTCACACTGTAGCACACATGGCAGCTACCAGACAACAGTATCAGAAATACCTTTATAACTTTAAGATAGCTTTGAAAACTGTAACACACTTCATGCTTCCAAACAGGCAAAAAAGAAGTGTTACAGGGTGAAGTATCTTACAGTTCTTAAAGATGTCTGTTTAGCAGCACAATATGCTATGGTTTAGTATATAAGGGCAGCTAAAACTCCATGTAGTGCAGAGAATTACAAGCAGGTTTCTCTGATCCTAAGTACTTGTTACATGCTCTCTATGTGAATGTCAAGGTCCACCTCTCAAGCTTTGTTTCACTCTCCTCTTGAGTTGAATTTCATGGCATCCATATTCTAGTTGGTTATAATATTTTCTGCAATTATAATCCTCTTTGTAAAGGTTTTCCTACATGTGATTGATGACTAACTGTTCAACCATTATTTCCCATTCTTTTAGTTTACCTTTGCTAACCTTGCTTTTCATTACTAAACTGTGAGATGGTAGTTTGTGTGGCAACTGTGTTCACACACGTTTGGTATTTTCATTTCTCCAGGGTTGCGTGATTGTAGTATATTTAAGTAAGTGTGATGTGGGGAGTGAAAAAATACATTAGGGGTGTGTGTTTCATCAGTTCAGATAGTTAATTCTTGATTGTTTTTCTTTGCATTTGGTGGGTTTGGAGTCAAATTGTTGCACTAAACCCTTTTGTTATTGGGTAATATTGACATTCCTGGGGATTCAAGTTTACGTGTTAGAGCAGTGAGCAGAATCGTGAAGTGCATATTCATGCTGCTCATCGCACCTACACAAATACAGGCAAGGTTTTGTGGCAAGCAACAGAGCTGCCAGACAGAAAACTGTACAGAGTAACACAAGCACAGAAAGAAGAAGCTTTCAAGTTTGCCTTTGGGCAAACCTGCTTTGTGAGATCACGTGGACAGCTACATTGACCACCAGGGTTGAAAATGTTGCAGTAACAACACAGTAAAGAAAAGCGTACAGAGTGCAATGTACACTAAAACAATTATTTGCAGAACAAAATAATGGGGGAGGGGGATAACGACGAGTACAACTACAAGGAAAGATACACTAGGCAGGGAAAGTGTGCTGGTGAAAATGTGCACAGACATGAATGATAGGAATGAATAAAGAGGAAGAGGGCATGATGAATATGGATTTGTCCCCAAGATAGGATATGTCAATGTATGTACACTTCCAAGACAAGTCAATAGCATAACATTATGCACATATGTAGACAGCACAGTATGTACTGCTGTTTACACCTCCTGAGCAAGTATGTTATGATATAAACACGATAGTATATATGTGATGGTCAGTGTCACACAGAGTTACAGGTCAATGAAGGTGAATGGTTGTGATATAAACATCACTGACATGCGCACTGGAGAGGACACTTAGCAAGGACAATATATGCAATAGGGTGTATTTGCATTCTCTGAAGATCTACAAAATGATTTACTTGAATATCATAGGATCATAGGAAGTTACTAGGCTAATTGACCCTAGGGCACTTACAAGCCTAGCCAAGTTCTACCCTTATTTCCACGAACAGCACCTATTGCCCTTGTCCAGTAGGGACACAGGTGAACCCCCCCCAGGTGAATTTATGGTTACCCATTCCTATCATCCAGATTGCGTTTGACGAGGGCCAATGAGGTGCTCTGTTTGACATGAAGTGGGAGTCTGTTCCAAAGGTGTGATAACCTCTTTGAGACAAATCTGTCCCTCCAGCAGGTTTTTTTAATGTCACATACCAGGTTAAGGTCTTTAGAGCGAGTAAACCATGTAACATTTAACTTGCGGATATGCAGCATGGTCAATAAAGCAGGGTCAGAGATTGCCTTGTATGCAAGGCACAGATCAGCTCTGAATACTCTGTATGAAACACAAAAAAGTGGCAGTGATTTCAGACTATCCACGTAGGACAGATGCTGAAGATATTGAATTTTCCTTGTGAGGAACCTTTGGTCTCTCCAATTGCTGTAGGTGCTTAGAAAGGTACATACCAAAATGGGTGTTGTAATCAATTATTGACCTAATGAGGGAAGAGTACAGGGAGGTTATAACTTCTTTTTTTCTGAAGGCAGTGCCCTTGCTTATGAGATGAGCAACACAGAATGCCCTTCTTACCACTGTGGAAACATTGTGATCAAAGGTAAGGTTGCTGTCAACCTGTGTGGCCTGGTTCTCTCACCAGTGAGTGCATACATAGGGTATTGCTATTGATGTGATAGTTAGCAGGAACATTGCTCTTACTGAAAGGTATGTTAATACATTTTTTTGCATTGCGTTTAAGGCCATGGCTTTGGCCCCAATCATTTGCTTGTGTATGACCCTCTTCTAGGATGTTGACATCATTTGGAGATTATATGATCGCTCCCAGTTTGCAGTCATCAGCAAACTTTGTCAGCCACAGACCTTTAGTTTTTGCTTGTGCTTCGGAGAAATAGATTTCAAACAGTAGAGGTCCCAAGACTGATCCCTGTGGAACACCACTGGTACAGGTATGCTGTTGAGGTGGATTCCCCTATTTTGACTATATGTGTTCTATCAGTGAGCCAGTTAGCGACCTGCCTTATGATATAAGGGTTGATACCTAGATGGGTGAGTTTGTCAATTATGCCTGAGTGGGGGATAGTGTCAAAAGCCTTGGCATAAGTCTAGGTAGGCTGTATGCACAGAATTCCCCTTCTCCAGGGTGACTGTCTTGAAGATGTCCACTAGGTTTAACAGGCATGATATACATTTGACAAATCCAAACTGAGTAGGGTCAAATGTTTGGAAATTACCTATATCTTTGTTGATAAGGTCTATGATGATTCTCTCCATGGCTTGCAGATAAGGCTAGTCAGGCTAATAGGTCTATAGTTCCCAGAGTCAGTGGAAGCACCACCTTTGTGCAAGGGAATAATGGTGGCCTTTTTGCATTCAGCTGGGATAAAGTCGGTGCTTAGACTGATTGAAAAGAGTACCCCATAGTGTTGACTGACATGTCACCATAGCTCTCAACCAATCATTGACACACAGCAACAGACTCCAGACAAATGTAATAAGAAACAGACACAATCATGGACACTTTTTAAATATTACGACCATTAACCTGTGGCATTGGCAGAATATGTGACTGTACCTTATACATGTTCTGCAGTAACAGACATGTACAACTGTAATGACTGTCAGTATTTTATAAGGGGAATTCACCACCCCTTTCCCAAAAGTGTGCACTTCTTTGAAGGGTTAAGAGGGACATTGTTAAACCTGGAGTTGCAATCAGGGGCAGTCCTGTTGAATTGAGAGTCATATACCAAATTTCAAAATAAAAATAAAATAAAATTACTTCGTAAGAAGAACTTTATTAATTGACATAAAACCAAGCGCTTTCGTCTCCTCTATTGGAAGTAATTTTATATTTTATTTTATTTTTATTTTGAAATTTGGTATATGACTTATTTATAAGCATTCCGTTCTACTCTTCCGAGGCTTTGTGGTATTTGCAGTTTGTTTTTTCGGATTTTGTATGCATTACACAATACTAAGTACACATCTATATACAATCAAGTCCACGTTGTTGCGTATTTCACACTTAGCTTTGATACTCGCCCATATCATGCGACATAAAACTAGGAATGAGATTTAACAACTGGAACAGTCTCTGCAAAATGTTTGACCTGTGGAATGTCTTGAACATTTTCTGGAATGGAATCAAAATTTTGAACACATTCTGGTATGGAAACAGTGTCTGATTCACTTTTAGATTTGAAGTTTGCATCAGAGAAACAATGTTGTGATGGTGATGATGATTCTGATACAGGAAGAAGATGTTTATGGTACCTCCTATATTCTATACCTTATGAATCTACCAAGTAGGATCTTGGCTCGGCACAGATGCCTGTAATCTGTCCAATTTGATCAAACCATTTTGTTGTCTGGATTCGTACCATCTCTCCTTCCCTCAATGGATGAAGTAATCTGCTCGATCTGTCATAACTAGATTTCTGGATATTACGCTTCTTAACCAGCTGAGCCTTGATGGTTTTACTGTTCTTAGGTTTAGGCTTCAATAAACTGGAAGGAATGGGTAGCGTAGTTCTAGTTTGTCTGGAAAGTAGTCTTTGAGCAGGTAAGCCAAGAATATTGTCATGAGGTATGTTTCTGAGATTAAGCAAATTCAAGAATACATCAGTGTTGTCACGCTTTGACCTTTCAGGTAACTGCTTTGCACTCTGTACTGCACATTCAGCTAGACCATTTGACTGAGGATATTCAGGACTACTAGTGACATGTACAAAGTCCCAGTCTTCTGGAAATTTCCGAAATAACCGGTTAGTAAATTGAGTACCATTGTCAGAAAGAAGTTGTGTGGACTACCATGAACTGAGAAATGACGTTTCAGCTTAGTAATAACAGCAGTGGATGTTAGGTTAGGTAGTAAATCAATCTCAAACCAATTCGAATAAGAGCCTACCAAAACTAAGTAGTGTTGATTGTTCCACTCAAAGATATCAGCTGCAACTGTTGACCACGGTAGTTCAGGAACTGGACTTAGCTGAAGTGGTTCTCTTTGCAAATGCAGTCTAGTACTTTTGCATACTGAACAAGATGAAAGTAATTTATCAACGTATTTTGGTAATGCATGGCAAAATACTAATTCTCTCGCTCTTCTCTTAGTAAATGTGGATTCTGGGTGACCACATTGCAAAATCTGGATATATTCTTGTTATAAGGAAGCAGGAACAACAATTTTAGGACCTTTGAAAATAATGCCATCTTCCATCAACAATTCATCTCTGTAAGGAAAGTAGGTTTGCAGTAAAGGTGGTACACTAAATTGCCTTAACGGCCATCCAACATTAATGTAGTGATTGAACTTCTGCAAAATTGGATCAGTCTGACTGTGTTCTCTCAACTCATCAAGTCTAGTGGTAAAAAAATGATGCACTGACATCACATCAGAGTCGAAATTCTGTGTGTCAAGCTGTTCTGTCATATTTCTGGGTGACCTGGATAAGGTATCAGCCAGATAAGGCAATTTGCCTTTCGTGTAGACCATTTTGAAATTGAACTTTTGCAATTTAAGCATCATTCTTTGCAGTCTCGCTGGAGCGGAATACACAGGCTTCTTAAGAATAGTAACTAGAGGTTGGTGGTCAGTCTCAGTCTGAATAGCTCGACCATAAATAAAAATCATGAAACTTAGAACATGCAAATACTATTGCCAATTTGAGCATACTACATCTCAGTTTGGGTTAGTGTTCTAGATGCATAAGCTATTGGTCTGCTCTCTTGAAGTAGAACTGTGCCAATACAAAATTTTGAAGAATTACAGGAAAGAGTAAGTGGTTTTACATCATAGTTACTTAATGTAGGTGGAATGGCAATTTTCTGCTTAAGGTCTTCAATTGCCTTCTGGTGCTGTTCCAACCATGACCAAACAACATTTTTACACATTAGCTCTTAAAGGTGCTGTCAACTCACTGAAGTCTGGTATAAACTTGCCTAAATAGTTGATCATGCCTAGAAAACATTGTAGAGCTTATACATTACCTGTTACTGACATCTCAAGAATAGCTGCTTGCTTGGTCAGGTCTGGTCTCAAGCCTGTACTCATGAACAAATGTTCTACATAGGTCATTTCTGGAAGTCTGAATTTCCACTTCAGAGGATTGAGCTTCACATTTACTTCACATGCTCTATCTAGAACTTTCTTGAGTTTTCTATCATGCTCTGCTTCACCATTGCCTCCAACCAATAAATCATCTACTTTTATGGCACAAGGATAAACTAAAAAAAAATTTGCTCCATTGCACTCTGAATGACTTCACTTGCAGAATTTATTCCAAATGGCATCCTTGGAAGTCTATATGTGCCAAACGGAGTACCAAATGTAGTTAGAAATGAAGATTTACTATCAAGCATCACTTGCCAAAATGAACTCTTCACATCCAAGACAGAGAAAACCGTGGAATTAGGTATTAAGGCTGCGACCTCCTTGACTATGCGCATTGGATGATATGTTCTCTTTAATGCTTTGTTCAGATCTCTTGGGTCAATACATATTCTGATTTCATCTGAGCCTTTTTTTGTGAGCTGCTACCATCGACATCCATTCAGTTGGTTCTGTGACTGGACAAATCCCACCTTGCTGCACCATTTTATCCAATTGAGTTTTAACTTTATCCTGCATAGCTGTCAGAACTCTTCTTGCTGGTCTGAATACGGGAGTGACCTCTGGGTCTAACTTCATGGAATACACAACTGGAGGTTTGCCTAACCTATCGAAAACATCAGCATACTCTGAGAAGATGGCGTCAGAAAAATTAAAACTCAGAAATGCACTTACATGATGAACTTGTTTAGCAAAAGAAAGCAGATTCATTCTTAAACTATCTTTGAGACTCAATGATTGCACTGATCTTCGGATTACATAGAATAACAAGTTGTAACAGTTCACAGCCAAATAACATGAAAGCATCACTGAACCTTCGGTTTGAATTTCTTCACCTCCATAAGCAACAAGTCTCGCACTACTTTAGCAAATGTGTCTGCTGATATAACATTATACTTTGAACCAGTGTCTACTTTAAGCTCTGTGGATCTTCCATTAATCCAGACAGTACAAAACAACTCGCTTCTTCTTAATAAATTTACTGCATCAACTCTTTCATCAAGCACTGATACACCATCTACATAGAAAGCTGGTTGCTTTGGCTGTACTTGATCAACTTGCTTCTGTGTGTGACCTTTCTGTACAACTGTGTGAGGCTTACTAGATTTACAAAAGTTTTGGAAGTGGTTCCATTTTTGACACTTATAGCATTGCTGACCATATGCTAAGCACTTCTCTCTTCTAGACTCATGGTTTGCATCACATTTGCACCAGTTAACAGTAAAGCTGGACTTTGCGTTTTGGTAATTTATGCTTGTACTGCATTAGGCTGGAGTGTGCTTCTTTCTTAGAGTTTGCTGGAAAGCTATATGTGTTTCCTGGAAATCTTGTAGCTGCCACGTGCTTGGGCCTACATTTGTCTGCCACATGTTGTATACTAACTACATTTGCTCTGGAGCCAACTGAACCCATGCTCTTGTCACTTGCAAGCATACTTTTGTGTTTTTCTGTCACCTCATGCATTTGACATCTCAATGGCTTTACTCAACGTTAAATCAGTGTCACAAAGTAAAATTTTTCTCACAGCAGCACTGTTAATACCACACACAAGCCTGTCCTTTATCAGCTCATCTTTTAAGTCACCAAACCATTTTTTAGCTTGGTTTCTCAGGTTAGTTATATAAGCTGCAAATGTTTCCCTAGTTTCTGATCTCTTGTGTAAAACACATGCCTCTCTAATGTAATATTTGTCTGTGGGTTACGCATTTCTCTGAACTTGCACTTCAAGCACTCTGAGTCTTCCCTTAATTCACCCTGTAATACAATATGATGATTATCACCTTCTCTTTCGTATACTGCAGGTGCATACACAAATGAATGCTCTCTCTCTCTCTCTATGGCCTCTGACACAGCTAGGTTTAGCAAAATGAATGCCCTGGTGTGTGCATCTGTATCTGCATAAGCTGCTTGTATAAAAATATTGTACTCTTGCTCAAATATTCTTCAATTCTCTGCAATATTCTGATCAAACACAAGGGGTAGGCGTTTTCTAAATCCTTGTGCCATATTAACACATACCAGTGAAGGGTTTTGCAGATAAGCACAAATATGCATTCATACACATATGTCAGAATTTCATGCCAGTACTTGTATCTGAATTTATTTCTTGTGCGCTTTTCAAAATAATGCTAACAAACAAACTCTTAGTACCTTTGAATAATTGGACTTTGCGTAATAAACTTCTCGGGTAGTTTCACTCTCTTGTATTATCGTTTGGAAAACTAAATACTAAAGTCATTTATCATCATTTTAAGAAACCTCAAATAACTGTATGATGCAAATAAACTGGACCTCTCTTTCCCAAAACTCAGTAACATTTTGAAGTAGTTGCACTTTGCGAATAACTGCATACAGCACACTGAAATATCCGCAAAATGCCGGTACCTTGCTAGGCAACTCTTTACAGTGCAAGGCACCCACTGTAATGTTGACACTTTGTGAATAGACACACCCAGCACAAGAAACTTTTCGAAATGGCTGTACTTTGACTGTATTTCACAAAATAGTTGCACTTCGCACACAACAAACTCTTTGAAACACATGCACAGTAATAAGCACACACCGTAAGCACTTTTACACACACTGAGATACTTTGAATAACTTTAGTTATGCCCTTGATACAATACAAAGTCATAGTTATGCCAAAACATATGCAGTCGCCTTGCTTTAGTTTTGCTTAATGTGCCCTTTTTCATTTTGCCTTATTATATTTGTTTTGCTCATTTAAGTCCTTTTCATGCCCAGTGTACTTTTCTTGTGTTCATTTTACTCTAAACATAACAGTTTTGCTTTGAACACACACACTTTACTTTAAACATGCTCGTTTTATCTTTAAACATACTCGTTTTACTTTAAACATGCTCATTTTGCTTTACTGTTGATCATTTCATCAAATAACTTTATTTTAAACATTCTTTTTAGCCAACAAACTTTTTTGTGCCTTCTACTTGCTCAGTAATGGAGTTTGCGCCCTTGTAATGCCCCGTTTTATCTCTTTTATCAACTAAACATTTCATGCTTCTTCTCATTACCTTTGATTCTTTTCTGGCTCTTATTGTGCTTGTTTCTTGGTTTTACCTTCACTGTCGTCTCTGCATCTCATGGCTCTGGATTTTTTATTTGCTTTGATCCCGGTTCTGACACCATGTCGCTCTCTTACTTTGGACACAATAGAAAAGTCTTAGTGGGTTCTGTTCAAGCAGTTTTATTCTATACAAACTCATCACTATAGAGGTTTACTGACTTTAACTTAAGTAACTTGTATATAAACTAACAACTGCGATCATGCATGCTCTCAGTGTGGCTGCTCTTACAAAATGTCACTAGAGAGTGCACGTGTCTGGAGTTTATACATGCACGTACATCCTGACATGCTTCTTAAAGATACAGCACACTTCACTTACAATCTGATCTACAGTATGCATCCCAGAGAATAGTACTTTATGGCCTACCAGATGTGAGAGCTCACTGTGCCAAATACGATACACTTGATTAAAGCATCCCTACCTGGCATAGGTATCAGCCATACAGGTAACAACACATACAAACAACACACTATTATGAGTGGATTCTCTACACACAGCTGGGTATTGCATACATCTGCCGCAAGTAATAGCAATGGATATTGTCTGAAGTGTCTGCAAGTGATGTGTGAATTAAGAAGTGATCCATTATAATGAATGATACAGCAGTATGTGAGACTGGTGGTAATGCATCAACTGACTGACTGACTGTACAGAAATTACAGATAAATAAAAGTTGTTTAATGAAGCGCTTTTCGTTGCCAAAATGTAGCAACTTCCTCAGAAAAAATATATACACATTAACAAGCAGAACTATTTAAATGGTTAGAAGTACTCACCTGAGTAGGCACACCTCTTTCCTTTCACATATTTAAAAAGACATTACAAGAAAAAATCCACATCCTAAATAGAAAATATTTTCATATTTAAAAACAAGCTGTTAGTTTAACTTTTTTGTGATTTACTGTTCACTTTAATACAATATAATTTTATATAGTTTTCACTTTTTTATTATGATGTTTTCACAATAACGTATTTTTAAAATAACTTGCACAGTTAGGCTTGTTTAGATCAGCCTTGTTTTTAAATATGAAAATATTTTCTATTTAGGATGCAGATTTTTTCTTGTAATGTCTTTTTAAATATGTGAAAGGAAAGAGGTGTGCCTACTCAGGTGATTACTTCTAACCATTTAAATAGTTCTGCTTGTTAATGTGTATATATTTTTTCTGAGGAAGTTGCTACATTTTGGCAACGAAAAGCCCTTCATTAAACGACTTTTATTTATCTGTGGGTCTGCTGTTCTGGGTTTACTGCTGACTTGTTTATTTTTAGTTTGTTTGTGATTTCCCCAGTTTCATTTGGTGTACAGAAATTACAGCAGTGCAGAGTCAAGTGTCAGTGATCAAGGAAGCTACCACTGTAATGTTGTACATAAAGCAAACAATACATGGAGCATATTCTGTAAGTATGTCAAACCTCAACACATGTGCCACATAATCACTGTCCCTCTGACATTGCCAATGAAAATGGTTATACTGCCATGAAATCCTAACATGCATCCATATGAATTTGTGGAAACTATCAAGTGGTAATACTGATGTAATGTAGTGGTAAGTCCGTGATGCAGTACAGTTACATTATAGCTGTAGCTCTGCTACAGCTGGACTTCATGCTGTACATCTCCTCCAAGTAAAACCTTGGGTATGAATCACATGTGACACAGTGGAACTGTTAACGTAGTCATACAACTCTACCTATTCCGCATCATTACATCACTTGCCCATCATATGCTTGTATGTTTATCAGTGTAAGCGTGTGGATGAGGGCCCTGACACCATATATGGACACATTACAACTGAGGTGGATCCAGTTCATGTGGAACAGTTAATGACAAATGCTAGCAGTCATACAATGGGGAACACCTGTGTAATCCTTGTGAATAGCAGCACAACAATGCATACAATGAATCTGCCAGGGTTGCAAGTGAATCTCAAAATGTCATATGTTCCTGTATATAACAAGCATTACAAGATGTTGATGAACCCAGGAGTAAATGCCCATGTAGTCAGTGTGACATAATATTGCTGTACGTCAGATAACATTTCCAGATGCTAAGTGTACACATGCACACCTGTGCCGTACTGCAGCTATCACTGTGATGGCTGAATGAAAACTGTGTAGAATGTGGATATACTCCACTATCGACGACAATATACATAGCATCACCCCATGTCCCCATTCCTCAGGAAACATATTACTACAGCTGTTATGGAAGGAACATATAACCAGATGGCAGCAGCGGGCATCAGTAGAGTAGCTCATATCCCAGATTGGAATATACTGTTGTAGAAGTGCAGTATATCCACACCTTGACATAGCACATGTGGGTGACAACAACATTGACATGTGGAATGTTCTTAGGAGATTACTAGGCTAACGGACAAGGGCCTATGCAAGCCTATCCATTATTATCCCATTTAAGCTAAATCACTATTTCTAGGTGAGCAAAGATAGTAGGGATATGTGGTATGTGTTTGATTTTATTACATACTGTCCATATGGGACATGGGCACCACCCCATGACTGAATTAGCAGTCATACATCCAGTGATCTGGAGATGGCTTGTAGATGGTCATGTAAGGACTGTGCTTCACAATGTGTGTAAGCGTCTTTGAGATGATGACATCATCAGTGTTCAGCAGAAAGGATGTTATGTGGACAGAGGGAAAAAAGGGATTTTGTATCCAGGGGCTATGTAAAAGTTTCTCCTGAGTAGGAGTCAAATGAGAACAGATTCAAAACATCATACAGTGACCCTAATATACCACCAGCACTCACACACGCACACACACACCAGGTGACTGATGTCATATTTGAACACCATACCCTGTCTAGGTATGCAAGCTGGATTCAATGCAAGGTAAGGCTAGTGCCACTGCAGAAGTCTAACTTGCACTCTGTCAGAGTGCACTTTATAGAGGGTGACATCATCAGTCTATGCTGAGAAGATGATGCTGGGAGGAGTATCTTAACATAGCTATGGACTCATATCCTGGTGAAAAATTGTCTCCAGACTGACAGTTGAAGGAAGACAGCAGTAGGTGGACTTATGCTGACATGAGTCTGCACACACAAGTTGACTGCTGTGAGATTAGAAGTCCTATCTATCTAGTTATGCAAGCTAGAGAACACAGTACTTAATGCTAGCGACACAGCAGAAGTCTTGACTTAAACAGTTTCATAGTACACTTTATAGAGGATGGCATCATCAGTGTATACAGAGATGAGGATGTTGGGAGGGTTGTTTGAAATTGCTGTGGAGTCATGTAAAACTGTAAAATTATCTCCTGAATGCTACTTGAGAGAGAGTAGCAAGACCTGGACTCATGCTCATTTGACTGCTCAAGCGCACACACACACATGTTGATTGCTGTGAGATTATATCCCCTACCTATCTAGTTACACAAGCTAGAAAACAGTATACATC
The DNA here is from genome assembly GCF_019279795.1 of Protopterus annectens. Taxonomy (NCBI): domain Eukaryota; kingdom Metazoa; phylum Chordata; order Ceratodontiformes; family Protopteridae; genus Protopterus; species Protopterus annectens. Next base: position 1,141,125,772 of record NC_056725.1, read on the forward strand.
ACTAGCACCATGGTAGAAGTCTGACTTTAACAGTGTTAAAATTTACTTTATAGAGGAAGACATCATTGTAGTGTTGAAGGTAACATGTAATACTCTTATGGGACTTGGATGCAAAACCAGGATTTGTGATATGATTGTGTGAGTGCAGTTTACAAAAGTACTTATAAATACATCCTGGCAACCTATGTCAGAGAAGCTGTTATGAATGCATATTGCAGAAGTGAGACAGACATGTGCCGGTTTTCATGATGGTCTATATTAGATGAACGAATGCTTAAAATGTCGAATACGACATGCTGGACAGCTTTTAAGCAAAAATAATTCATTTAAGCTAAACCCCATAATGTCGAAACAGAGAGTTTCGAAAAGTTATAGTTGTCCAGCCATCAGGAAGCCAACGGCTGAGGGCTAAAATGTACTGTACACCATTACCCCCCCCCCAAAAAAATCAACAAAATAAAGTGGGGGGCTTCGCCCCCCCCCACTTAAATATACCAACTCTGAGATTGCACTACAGTAGAGAACTGTCATAACATTACACAGGGTGAATGAAGAGACCACACTACAGTGGAGGACTGTAAGAATGGCTAGACAAGGTGAACGTTCTGACATCAGCCATTGGCTTCCTGATGGCTGGCCAACTATAACTTTTCGAAACTCCTTGTTTCGACATTCTTAGGTTTCGCTTGGATGAACGTTTGCTTAAAAGCTGTCAAGCATGTCATACTCGACATTTTAAGCGTTAGTTCATCTAATAGGGGAACCTTTTCAGGATGCTGTGTAGATGAGACTCTCACTCACACACACACTCTCTCTCTCTCTGTCTGTTGGGTAACAGCAGTAGTGCAGTGATGGAGTTATGTGTCACTGTAAACTCTTACCAAATATAACAATGCAGTTAGGCTGTGTAATTCTGGAGTCTGTTTGACAGTGGCCCAAATACTAATATATCATTTGCAAATCCATTGCTGCAGGGCACACATGAATATCAGAAAGTATGTGTTCAGGTAAACACACATGTTGCTGCCCTTCTCTTGTGTTTATGAATGCTTTTCCAGGTATTGGAAGATTACAGCCCAGTAATCTGAGTTAGACATGCTATACGCCTCTTCACAAAGGGCAATGCCCAGAAGCTGATCTGCTCAAATTATGGCAAAGTATTAGCTCATGTGTGATTTGAATTTCAAAAATTCAACTTGGACTTGTGATGTAGTGGTGTCCACCGATGCTCTTTGCCAAACTATGCACAAATAGGGGCATACAGTAACTGACCAGACTGGGGTTAACTGCAGAGTACATCTGGTTGTTGTTAATGTTTCATGTGTCAGGCTTACAAGATGTATTATGGTAGAAGTTGCTGGCAGCTAGTATGATGGGCATACTGTAGTCTGTCTTTGAAATTTTGGGACCAACATTTTATTACATAATGAAGTGTTGGCCTTGCCTTCCCTGTTTGCACGACGTTAAGCACTGACCAAACGTGGTTCTCTGCTTAATGAAAACTGTGAAAAATTTAGTTTAGTATGCCTTCCTTCACACAAATAGGCTCAGTGGCTATTTGCGGCCATCAGTACTCTGGACAGTATTGAGTGTTGAAAATACACCTGCTGCCTAGCTTTCTCTGTGGCATAGAGTGCAAGAGCAGTGAGCTCCTAGTCAGAGCACAGGTGAGCCAGAGTTCAAATTCTGATGATGTTCTTTTTTTCACAAATGGTGTCAGGATGTCATTAGCTAAGTAAATGAGATCAGGACTGCAGATGTGACTATAAGTGACTACACTAAAATACGTGTCTTCCCTAAATTGTATCAATAATGCTTACCGCAGTACACTTCTACAGCTAGTAGCTGTTTTGCATGCCTCACTGCAAATCACATTTTAATTGTGTGCACAGCTTGCTACAATGACAAGGGGTGGTACATCTTTTGAAATGATTAGTATGACTCAGCAGATATGTTAACTATTTGTGAAGGGTTGGATATCCTGAAAAGTGTGTACAATATGCTGCTTCACAGTAAGAACAGTTTCCACATCATATTAAATAAACATTCATTCATCATCCTACTAAAGATGCTACAGTATATTCTGATGAGACAAAGGAGGTGACAGACTCAAGGCTGTAAGAGATGTAGGAGGTACTGTCCTGCCCATTCCTGAACATCCTAATGGTATATTGGACAGTTATATCAGTTGTGGTCAACCTTACAGTTTACTTAATAGGCAGAGGTATCATACTTATGTAGGAGAAGGGGTAGACAGCTTGATGGGCAATAGATACACAGGAAAGAGACCTCTAAAAACAGTTCTTATGAACATTCCCTACTAGTGGGTTATAAGTCTTGACAAGATGTAAACATACATTTATACATCTGCTCATCAAATGAACATAACACAAAGGGAATTCCATAGCAGATTTAGAAACCTTGCACACTACAGGAACAGTGATAACCTACTTAGTCAAGGTAACATCTTTGTATTATCTATCAAGAGAGTCATGCTAGTATGCAGAAACCATGAGATGACCTTTACATCCATCAGCCTAATAGATACACACACATAAAGAGGGGCAGGGAGTGAAGGGGTGAATACAAGGAGAGATGGACATACACATAACAATGTATGACAAACAGGATATACAAGACAGACACATAGATGGTGATGGACACACAAAGTTTGTGTGACACCATGACTAGGGATAGGTCGGGGACATTGGAGGCACATGCCAGTCAAGTATAAGAACAGTGACAATCTAGTCTTCACCCTCAGAACTTTCATCACTGTCTCTTTCCTCAGTTGCCTGTGAGATTGCTTGATGTGGACTGCACCACCAGCCAGAGCACTGAGGATGGACCAGGTAGGGCAGGGGTTGTGGAAGACAGTACTGCCAGGTTGTGTCCTAGAGGTGCTGGGTGTTGTTGCTGAAGCTGATGGAGGGTTGGCAGGCCTCACCATAGTGGTTGGCCCACCTCCCTGTGCTGAAATGCATTTGCTTTATTGGCAAAAAGGTATGACATCAGAATGGTGTTATTCCAGGTACCCCCCCCCAAAAAAAAAAAAGAGAGAGAAAGATAAATGGTGCGATGAGACAAAAAAGAAAAGGGATGATTAGAACAATGATATGCAACATTCATTGCCCTTCTATATAACAGTTGCAGTATCCTTTACAAATGGGATCCCCTGCCAAGGGTGGCCCTAATGACTGGCCATTATACAAGAGCCTTAGATTTATTGACATCTTACATCACACGTGTGCTTCCCACTCAAGGCATAGAGCATAAAGGTAACACAAAAAGAAAGCCCAATAAGGGCAAAACCAGTAACATCTCTAAAAATAAAAAACCCAAACACAGATAGAAGACTCCACTTTAATGTCATGATGAGAAACAAACAAAATGTCCGATCGGCTAAGCGCTTTCACTTATGATGAAGCCATTTGTTGTTGGTGAAAGCACTTAGTTGATGGGACATTTTGTTTGTTTCTCATCGTGACATTAAAGTGGAGTCTTCTGTCTGTGTTCATTTTTTTTTTATTTTTAGAGGTGTTATAGAACATAAAGGTGACATGCAGATGTACATACCTCAGAACATCTTTGCTGCCAGTCTGAACACCATCATCGATCATTGGTCTGAACCCTCTTTCTTCTGTACTGGTTACCGAGCCATGTTACAAATGAGTGCCCTGTTGGGGTTCCTTCTTATCTTTTTCATTTTTATTTTTGTAAGTTTATATGTCATCCAGAAAGGGAAAATGTCAGTGTGGGAAGCACATTCTCCATAAAGATCTTCATGAGCAGCTTCTCTTCTGTTTGGGTGCTTCTCACAACCATACATAGTGCTCTGTCTGCCAAGCATTTGTCCCTAAGACCCTACATAATTGTCTCTCCTCCTTGTCAATTTATCTGGAGAACCAGTGTCTTAAATTGTTGGTGCAAGGTGCTGTGGTGAAATCTTCTTGTCCCAAAGGTCAACCACCTGCCAAGGAAGGCCAAAATAACTTTGGTCTGCTTCAGCCAGTGTCCCACTTCCCCCAGAAGTCTGTCTTGAGACTGGTGGAAACTCAGAGGAACACCCAGTTGTTGTTTCAGATTCCTCTGCCGCAAGCCTGTTGGAGGCTGGCATAGAGCCAACTTTTTGCACATTCTCAGAGGCTCTACAAACATTTGTTTCAGATATTGAAGAGAAACCTCTGCTTATTATTTCTGAAGGACCAAGGAGGATATCGCAAATGTTAGTTCGGGAGGAGATTCTGAGTACATTGAGTGTAGACAAGGGTCTGAACCTCCTAGGGTTTTTAGGGCAGTCATCCCTCTGAAGAAATAACAGAAGACTAAACATGTTTCCCCTGCTGTTAAAGATCCCCGGTGTGAATGAAAAGATTTTACCCATGGATTGTTTAATGCCTTAATGGCTTTAAAACCTCCCCAAGGAGTTTCTGTGCCTGCTCTTCCTTTGTCATCTACTCCCCTTTAGAGGCCAAGAGAGCAGGAATCCTTTGAAGAGGATTTGGATTCTGAGGAAGAGTCCTTAGTATATTCCTCTCAGATCCTTTCTACTTTGGATTGTGGATCTGAGGAGGAAGATTCTTTTAGTCCACACTCTCCCTTAGAAGAATTCTCAAAAGGCACTCTCTCTCTCATGACTTGAATATTTTAAATGTGACTGTTCTGTTCTCAGGTTTCTGATATTCAGAAGAGGTATTATGAACTCCTACAGATGGAATCTTCTAAGCCCTCAACTGTACCTCCAGTCTTGTATGACCTAGATACCTTTTCAGCAGCCTCTATGGCCATTGACTCTCAACCCCCAGCTCCTAAGAAACCTGATAAATTGTACAAGGTACCTGATGATTGTAGGTTCTTGTACAAATGTCCTTTTGCTGATCCTTCTATTTTATCTGTCTCACCTAACAACCCTTCTAGTCTTCTACCTTCTACTAAACTACTTCCTTCAGACAAGGACAGTAGAGCGATGGAACATTTAGGCAAAAAAGTATATACTTTTACCACCATGGCTTTTCAGGATATTAATTACCATACCCATATGACTAGGTATGTTTTAGTCCTTCTTTCTCAAGCTTCTCATGCTATCTCTCAGAAGGTCTTATTCAGCTTTCTGTAGTAGATTCTATACCTCAAGTGGCTCACCACTCTGTTAAATATAGATCTGATGTCCTTTTCATTCCTCCTCATTATGGGTTCCGGATCCAACCCTCTTATCCAGCTGTGCCACATTTCATAGATTTGGTGCTCCACCATCGTTGTAGCTTCCCCAGATCTCGTTTGCCACCTAGCTGGTACGATACGGATTCCTGGTTCTCAACTTGGGTGACAATAAGTTTAGTGCTTTGCTTGTCTTATTATACTTATTCTTTTTTATCTTTATTTCTTGTGCTGTTTGCTATAGTCTCTTCCCCAGGTTTCGCAGGTGTTAGCAACTAGTCTTTGTATTTGCCCTTCCTTCTACCGGCACACGGATGGCATTTCTGCCTTCCACTTTTCTTTGTATTCCTTTTGAAGTCAGTTTAAAAAAAGTTATTCTCTTGTGATTTGTTTTCAGTAATTAATAGTGTCTTTGCTGTATTTTTATAGTGTGATATTACTGTTGTGCTGTTGGTGTTAAATCTGTAGATCTGAAGTTGTCGTCTTCATTTGCTCTTCAACCTGTGGGACACGGATCCTGGACGGATCCAACTCGGCCGCATTTCTCCAGCATCAGATCTGAGCTCCAAGCTCCTCCCCTGTCCATAATGCCCCTGTCTCCTGCATACCTTCAGATCTTGTTTGCCATGCTAACAGCAAGCATTGTGGTCTGCTGCTCCAGGCTTTTTTTTGGGTATGTGAGTTAGATTTAGTAACACCTTTCTGTCCCTTTTTTCTTCCCTCTACCCTTCTCATGCTCAGGCGTCAATCTAAAAAAAAAAACACTTATTCTCATTTCCCTGTAGCTGTTTTAGGTCGTGTGTGTGTGCCTGTCTTGCTCCGCTATGGCAGAGACACCCAATCTGGGATTTAGGAAGTGCACAGACCGTGGCTATAAGCTTTCACCTGTGGATGGCCACACTTTGTGCATTGTGGGCTTAAGGGTCTAGCAGCTCGATTCCACCTGTTCGATCTGCATGGGGTTCAATCCCCATGCATTGATCAACAGGAGGAATAAACATATACTTAAGGGCCTTCTTCCACCTACTACTGCGGAGGCCCAAACTTCCTCTTCTACCACTTATGCTCCCCCCTCTGCCCTGGCCTCTGGGACTCAACCTCCTGCCAAGAGGACCAGGGATGGAGAGAAGCACAAACACCGGGATAGGCCGAGCAAGTGGTCCACCAACTGCTCCTCCTCGGCTGAGCCACCGGCAAATTCTCGCCTGGGCCTTGGCTCGAGTTCACCCCAGCTCCATTCCCCTTGCTACTCCCCGAAGCCAGAGGTGTCTCAGAGCTGTTCACTGGTATCTGCTTCATCACACCGTCTGTCTACTCCGGTGTTGGTGGCTTCTTCCGCTACACCACAGCCTCTTCGAAGCCAAGGTGGACAGGATGTTGCGGAGGTTCATCCACATGCAGATACAAATGGGAGTCTTGCCTGCCTCCTCCCCCTCTGGGGCTGGGGGCATGCAGTCCGCCTTTATCCCGATAACTCCTTCTCAGATCCAACCCCTGGTTTCGGAGCCCTTGGGTCTGAGGACCCTTGGCGTCGAAGATTCGGCACCAATGGTACCTGGTACCTTGATGCCGATCATTGCCTTGAACAGGTCGGTGCCGAAGAGCTCGGTGCTGTCTGGGTCTCGGAGCTGTAGCCTCGGCACTGGATCTGAGGGTGTGGCTTTAGCTCCGAGTTTTTCAGAGCCAAGCCTTCCAGTTGGAATCTCGGCACCTAGATGCTCGGCTTTGGCTCCCCTGTTGATCTAGAGGATTACGGACCCAATCATAGCCCCAGCTCCAAGGGTTTGTTCTCCTTCTGCCTTTGACGTGGTGAAAAGGGTTCTCTCGATCCCATCGAGACCCTCGACAATTTCGTCCTTGGAGTCAGTCCTGGCTCCCTTTGTCTCTGGTCCAGATTCTGCCATCCTGCCTCTTCAGGGACACCCTGCCACCTTTCTGACCCAGGGAATTCCCCCACGGGAAGAGCTGGATGTTTTTGAGTCCTCCCCAGTGTCCCCCCCCCGAGGAGGTTCCTTGAAAACACATGTGTAAAAGCAGACACTTAGACTCCCCTCTGGAGTCTCTCACAGAGGACACCGACTTGGAAGAAGGGGTGGGTTCCCCCGATTACCCCCAGAGGACATCTCATTTGGAGACATCATGGAGATCCTTCGTCATTGTGGTGGTTGGTCTGCCCAAAATCCCAGCCCTGACGAGTCGGTGTTCCTGGAGGCATTTGGCATAGGACCCTCTACAATTGTGGGTGTCCCATCCCGCATATCTCCTGGTAGATCTTATTAAATCTCGGGTGTGGAAAAAGCCTGACATGGTGGACCCCATCCCCAAACACCCCAACAAGGTACTCAGTGCCCCTTTTGACAAACCTCATTGGTCTGAGGGATCCCCTGTCGATGCCATGGTGGTAGCGGCAGCCACTAAGAAGGAGTTAGCACAGGAGAGCTCCACGGTCTATCCTCTGGACCGAGAGTCTAGTACCATGGACTGCTTTGGGAAATGTGTTTACATTTCAGCAACATTCTCTATATATGCGCTGAACTCTATAGCACATGTCATAAGGCTCCAGCATGACCTGGTTAAGGAGGCTACTGGTTCTGCCCCAGGGTCCATGTCGGCAAAGGAAAAGAAGATATTTTCCTCTCAGGTGGCCACCTCCACCTCCATCTCTACCTCTATGCGGCTCCTATCTCATGTAACTGAAGGCACAGCTAGACCAGCCTGAGTGGGCATTCCCATTAGGAGTCACACCTGGCTCCTACTTTGTAATTTTTCGGAGCCCTTCCAGGCGTCTTTTATGAACACCCTGTATGACGGTTCCACTCTGTTTGGAAATACTATACATGACACTTTGGTCCAGAGCGGGAATAACTGGAAGACCTTGTCTGCCATCGGAATCCGCTTCTCACCTCCTCAGCCATCTTTTTTCCAGGAATCAATGAGGAGCGAGGAAGATGTGGTTCCGGAAGACTCAGGTTATTCCCAGGATGCTCAGGACTCGTCTTCCCCCAGAGGCAGAGGGGGTCCGTGGAACCATGGGTCTTGGGATTCCTTCCCGGACAGGCCCATGCAGCAGCCCTGAAGGGTTGTTCGCCTACTTGTCTCTGGAGGCAGTCGGGGGTTGACTCTCGCTTCATCTAACAGCGTGGATTCTATAATAGAAGATGGTTGTGTGCTGCGAATCATATCCAGAGGATATTCAATCCCCTTCTGTCAAACACCTCCCCCTCTCAAGCCCCTCGCAGACGTCCCACACAAAGGGAGGATGCAGCACTGGAAATTTCCAAGCTGCTTGAAAAACGAGTCATCCAGTCCATCTCCCCAGACCAGTCCAAATTAGGCATTTACTCCAGGTTCTTTTTAGTGCCAAAGAAGATGGGGGACTTGCGACCAATTCTGGATCTCTCTACCCTGAACCTATCCATTGCCAAAATGAAATTCTGGATGGTCACACTCCAGTCCATCCTGCCCTTCCTGCAGGAGAATGACTGGATGTGCTCAGTATACCTTCAAGATGTGTACCATCACATTAAAATGGACAGATTCACTCGGAGGTTCCTCCACTTTCGGCTGGGGACCGATCATTACCAGTTTAGAGTGCTACCCTTTGGTCTCACCACAGCCTTCAGGGTGTTCACCAGTGTGATGGCGGTGGTAGCAGCTCACCTGTGGCTGCAGGGCTTTCAGGTCTTCCACTACCTGGGCGATTGGGTCCTTTCCTCTCCCTCCAGGCATCAACTCTGCCAACCCAGGGATTTCCTTATCCAGACTGCCCACCAGTTCGGCATCACCATAAATCTCAACAAATCCCTGTTAGAACCCGATTCATGTTCTGGATTTCATTGGAGCCCGGTTATATACCAGTCAGACCAAGGTTTTCCTGACACCAGACAGATTTCATTTCCTCAAACATCATGTCTTGCACATTATTCAAGTTCCATCTCCTCCAGCTGAATTTGTCTTAAGGGCGTTGGGGTCCACATGACGGGCACGATCACCCTTGTACCCACAGCTTGGTTACACATGAGGGTGCTCCAATGAGCTCTGATGGTCCAGTGGTCATTTCTTGATCTACCATTGTCATATCCTGTTTGTCTATCACAAGCATGCAGGGATTCTGTTCTCTAGTGGATTCATTCCCCAGACCTTCTTCTTTGTCACCCGTTTATTATTCCCTTCCCTCTGACCATGGTGACCACGTACGTCTCCCTACTCAGGTGAGGAGGGCATTGCTTGGGAAGGACAGTTCAAGGCACCTGGTCTTCCCTGGAGACCCAGTTGCATGTCAACATCCTGGAGATGAGGGTAGTGCTATTGACGTTGCAAGCTCCTCATGCCCATCTTTCCCTAGGACGATTGCCATCCAGACAGACAATATGTTGGTAGTCTGATACATCAACAAACAGGGGAACCAGGTCTTATCCCCTTTGCTGCGAAGCCATGAGATTATGGGAGTGGGTGATCTCCACCAGCCATTTTCTGGTGGCAATGCACATTCCGGGAAGGTCCAGCATTTTAGGAGGCAGGCTCAGCAAGTCTATACTGATGTCTTACGAGTGGTCACTGAATCCTTCAGTAGCACAACAGATCTTTCTAAAGCGGGGTCAGCCTTGCTGCAATCTCTTCACCTCTCCTTCCGGTGCGAAGTGCATTGAGTTCTTCTCTCTGAACCCCCCTCCCCCGGGTCGTCCCCCAGAAATGCTCTGGTTCATGCTCAGCCCTCTGGTCTTCTCTATGCTTATCCTCCACTTCCCCTGATCCCAAAGCTCATGAAGAAAGCGCCACGACTGGGGAGCTTTGCCATCCTCATTGCCCCCTTCTGGCCTCACCAAGTATGGTTCCCTTCTCTGTGGTCTCATGTATTGTGTCCTCCCTGGACACATTGGATCTGTTTCCGGATCTGATTTCACATCCCTCAGGGATTCCACATCCAGATATGGCCAGTCTGAAGCTCACAGCCTGGCTGATCCAGTTTCCATGATAGTTAGGACTCCCAGGCTGTCTTCCCTGGTTAAGAAGATTTTGGGAGTGGATCATAAATCTTCCATGTGGAAAGTTTATTCGAGTAAGTGGAAACGTTTTTCTCTTTGGGCATCTCAGTGTGATTTGGATCTCTTCACTGCTCCGGTTCCTGTTATCCTAAGAGTTTCTGGCAGGTATTTTTCAACAGGGTGCCAGCTTCTCTATGGTTAAAGTTCAGCTGGTGGCTGAACTTCCACATAGGGGATAATTCAGCTTTTCTAGCCCCTTCTAAGCTCTGCAAAGCTTTTTGAAGGGTACCTTTTTTCTTAGGCCACCAATCAAGGACCCCATGCCTCCTTGGGACCTTACTTTGGTCCTTCAAGCCTTGGTTTCTTCCCCCTTTGAACCCACTGCTTTAGTGGATCTGCAGTTCCTGTCTTGGAAGACAGTCTTCCCGATTGCTATTACTTCAGATAGAAGAGTGTCGGAGCTTCAGGCCTTATCAATTAAGCCTCTTTACATGATCTTCCATAAAAACAGCCTATCTTTGTGCACTAATCCTTCCTTTCTTCCCAAAGTGGCCTCAGAATCGGACATTAATTAGGTTATCAGTCTCCCTGTCTTCTTCCTGAACTTTTAGAATAAGGGAGAGTATACATTGCACCTGCTTGATTTTCATAGACAATTATGTTTTACTTACACAGAACAAAGGCCTTTCGCAAGTCCGATCAACTTTTTGTTTCCTACTCTAAGCCCTTTTTAGGGAAACCTGTTTCAAAGGTCATCATTGCTCGTTGGATTTCTCAGTGTATACTCTTGGCATATTCAACCAAAGGATTGTCTCCACCAGGTCAAGTTAAGACACATTCTATTAGGTCTGTGGCTGCTTCAGCTGCATTTTGGTCCAGAGTTCATTGGATGACATTTGCTCTGCAGCTACCTGGGCATCTTCACATACTTTCATCTCCTATTTACAAGTTGGATCTTCTCTCCAGAAGTAGGGCATCCATTGACTCAGCCATGTTATGGAATATCCTTCCGTAAGGGCCTTCCACGTGTTTGTTAGCTGAGGACTCTGTCCCACAGTTTGAAGAGCAAATGAAGACAACAACTTTGGGTAAATATGTTATGTACTCACCATAATGTTTCATCTGAGTTCTTGTTCTTCATTTGTCTTCAACCATCCTTCCCCCTGCTATGTGGGCTGTGTGATGGTCTGGCTGGAAAAGACATGGCCCTTTCTTTAGCATAACTAGTCATTTCTTATGATACTATTTGGATTATTGTGTCAAGGGGTAAGACATTGTGTCAGGTTGGGATGCCATGGTGGGCAGTAAACCTGATCTGAAGGGAGGAAGGAGACAGGGGCATTATGGGTAGGGGAGGAGTCTGGAGCTTGGATCTGATGCTGGAGAAGTGCGGCTGAGTCGGATCCGTACCAGATCTATGTCTCCCAGGTTGAAGACATATGAAGAGCAACAACTCAGATGAAACATTATGGTGTGTACATAACTTCTTTTATAGACATAGTTAAAAACCTTTTTCTCTTATACCATGTTAGATAAGCCTACAGGTTTTTAAGTGCTGCTTAGAAAGTGGGCATAAGATCCCCATTTCCAACACGCATAGCAAGTGTGTTTATTGTTTAGGTTCAGATCACCTGCAGTCAGGTGCAAACTTATGCTAAAAGGTCTGTTGCCTGCTTCATCCTCATCATCAGGGGCTGAAATCCCCTCAGCTATCCTTACTTGGTCTTTGGTGCCAAGGAAACGCTCCCATAAGACTTCCAGAGTTTAGACAGAACCTCTGGCCAAGACTGCTAAGGCCTTGGATCTGAATTCTCCGGATTCAAGACCTATTTCTACCCCTTTGGATCCAAAACACCCTTTGGATCTGACAGGCACCTGTCACATGACTGCCTGTCCTAGGCCAACTTCTACCTAGGGTCCAAAGACCTCAAATCTGAGTGCTAGGACCCACTCCCCAGAGTTTGTCATCAGGGCAGTTTCCCCAACACTGCTGTGAAACCGCTCCAAACCCCATCCAGACACTCCAGACCTACTTCAGTTGCTTCTTCTAGGTCCTCCAGGAGTTTATTGGATGTAGATATGAACAGCATGATGCAGAGGTTTCTCAAAACTCAGATCCATATGGGGGAATTGTCAGCTCCTTCCCCAGCCAGGTCAGTGAGTGTTTCTGCTGCTATGATCCATTCTTGTACTCTCATCCAACTAGCGACTTCGGAGTCTTAGAATCCTAGGTTCCAACTAGCGACTTCGGAGTCTTAGAATCCTAGGTTCCCGAAAGAGTCAGCCTTGGATCTAAGGAAGCTTCCCTCCTCGACTCCGACACCTACCTTGACTAGCTGTGATGTGAGATCTTTGGATCTGAGTGGGTCTCTGATCTGAGAGGTCGGTGTTGGGTCTGGGGGGATGGGATTCAGTTCCAACTTTTTCAGAGCTGTGCCTTCTCAGTGCTTTGGCCCTTGACAGCTTGGGTCCTATCCTGTCTGTGGACTGTGGATCTGGGTGATTTCTGTCCATGCTTCTTTGGCTGCCTCGGCTTAGAGGGAGATGGAGGGAATTTTTCTTGGTCTGTCAGCTTTCCAGATTGTGGAAAGGGCTTTCTCTGCTCACAGGGATCTGACCCTTTTACCTCCAATCCTCACCATCATGCTTCACTGGATCTGGATGTTGACCCCATCATCCCTGTCCACAGTCAGCCTGCCTCGAGCAGCCTCCAAGTTCTTCCCCCAGAGGAAGCCCCCCCTTTCTTCCGATATGAACACCCCACAGAGGAGGTTCCTTGGAAGAAGACGTGAAAAAAGAGGAACATTGACTCCCCAGTGGAGTTGCTCACAGAAGACATGGACTTTGATGAGGGAGAAGGATGTCTGCGATCGTCACCTGATGATGTTTCCTTTGGAGACATGTTGGAGTTCCTTAGGCAGAAAGGTGGCTGGTTGACCCAACCTCCTCCTTCTGAAGAGTCTGTGTTTTTGGATGCTTTTGGGGCAGGCCCATCTATGTCTTTGGTGAACCCCCCCTCCCCGGTGGAAGACATTATTGACTTAGTCTCCCGCTGGGCTTCGAAGGAGCCAGGCACTTTCGAACCAATTCCCAAACAACCGGACAGGTTTGGTAAGCCTATTTATAGGTTCATAGGTTCATACTAGGCTATCTGCCCTAGGGCATTTATAAGCCTAGCCAGAATGTGTTTGGCTTTCGCCACCCATTTTAAATTTATTTTGCTATGCCCTTTTTCGAGGTTAGTATACTGTGCCTCTGTCTAACAGTGACACAGAAGTGATACCCAGGGTAAACCTACGATCTCCCATCCACTCATCAAGATTCCTCTTGAAGAGAGTCAATGAGGGACTCTGCCTAACCTGGACTGGGATTTTATTCCAGAGTGAAGGGAGCCTCTGGGTTATGAATCTGTCCCTCCAGCATGTCCTATTTATTTCAGTGCTGAGGTTTAAGTCTCTCGAGCAGAGCTCGATGGGATTTGGATTTTCTGAGGTGTAGCATGTCCATTAATTCCGGGTTGGACATGGCTTTATACGTCAGGCACAGATCGCCTCTGAACAGGCGGTATGCCACTGAGTAGAGCTGGAGTTTCTTTAACCAGGCAGCATATGGCATCTGTTTGAGCCCTTTGATCCTCTTGGTGAGGTACTTTTGGGGTCTTTCTAGTTGCTGCAGGTGTCTGGTAAGGTACATCCCAAAAGAGGCATTGTACTCAATTATGGGCCTGATGAGGGATGAGTAAAGAGGCACGATGACCTCCCCTGATCTAGATGTGAATCCCTTCATGATTAGGTGGGCTATATAAAATGTTTTTCTATGCTCAGCAACATTAGCATTGAGATCGTTAAATTACTTGGCACATTTCATTCATTTGCAGAGAGATTGGTCAAGGAAGTGTCCATCTCGCTTGCAGAGACCATGATGGATGAGGACTTCAAGAAAGTATCTCCTCAGTTTGCTATTCTTACTTCTGTGTCCAACTCTTCCATGAGGCTCATCTCCTATTCAATGGAAGGTGCCTCATTGGCATCCGGCTGAGGTATTTTGGTCAGAAGGCATGCTTCGATGAGGCTTTGTGATTTTGTGGAAGCATTAAGGTGTCCTTTGTCAATGCTGTATTCGATGGCTCCTCCCTGTTTGGACCATCAGTCAAAGTGACTCTTACGTACACCGACCTGGAAGGAAAGACGCTGTCTGCCATTGGGATCAAGTTTTATACCCCTCTGCGCACTTTCTCCAGAAATCAGCGAGGTGGTATAAGACTTGGTTTTAAAAGTCTCAAGGCTGTTTTCAAGATCAGTGCATGGACTCTTCCTTTAGAGGCAGAGGAGGAAGTTTCAACAATAGATACTGCCCCAGAGGCAGAGGGGGTCCACAGATTCAGAGCTTCAGAGGACCTTTTTCTGACAAACCCTATCAGTGCCACTGAAGCACTGCTCCGACTGTTCATCTCTTGAGGCAGTTGGGGGTCATCGTTCCCTGCACCTAGACACCTGGACCAATTTGACAACAAATGTCTTGTTGCTAAGCATAATGTCCAGAGGTTATTACATTCCCTTTTCCCTTTCACCTCCAGTGGAACAAAAGAAACTCCTCAATGTACCACCCAGTCAGAGGGAGCATGCAGTACTGGAAATTCAAAAATTACTGCAAAAAATAGTCATCCTAGAAGTCCCAATTGAACAAAGAGGATTTTACTATTACATAAAAATACACAGATGCTCCAGAAGTCATTTGCACTTCAAGCTGGGAGCCAGTCATTATCAGTTCAGAGCTCTTCCCTTTGGACTCACCACAGTCCTCAAGGTGTTTACCAAATGCATGGCAGCAGTGGCAGCTCACCTGAGGCTGAAAGATTCCAGGTGTTTCCGTATTTGGATGACTGGCTTCTCACTGCTCCAACCCAGCATCAACTACTTCAGGCCAGGGACCGTTTGTTCAAGACATTCAGCTACCTGGCATTAACATAAACCTTGCCAAATTGAACCTCTTCCCACTTCAGAGGTTGAAACTAATCGGTGTGTCCTGGATACAATGCACCAGATAGCTTCTTTGACTCCTCATCGCATAGCACCCTTGAGACAACAAGTATGGGAAATAATTTCTTTACTGTCTCCTTCGATGAGATTGATACTTCAAGCCCCTTGGTTCTGTGTCAGCTGCCATCATCCTAGTGCCCTTAGCAAGGTTTTTTATGCGAGTCCTCCAATGGACTTTGGCTGTTCAGTAGTCTGTTCTTTACCAGCAGTTATCTGTTCCTATCCAGTTGACTGGTTTTGCAGACATAATCTTCAGTGGTGGATTCATTCAGATGATCTGTTCCTGGGCAGACTGTTCCTCTCCCCCCTCCAATGGCCACAGTGATATAACGGATGCTTCCCGATTAGGGGTGGGGGGCATTTTGATGGAAAGACTGGTCCAAGGCATACAGTCTTCCTCGAAGACCAGATTGCATATCAACATCCTAGAGATGAGAGCAGCTCTGCAGACCGCTTTCTAGTTGCAACACACATGCTGGAGAAGTCCAGCATTCTAGCAGACAAACTCAGCAGGTCAATTTTGACGAGTGGTCTCTCAATCAGTCAGTGATGAATCTGATTTTCAGCCAGTGGGGCCAACCTTTCTGCAACCTCTTTGCATCCCCCAAAACAGCAAGTACTGCGTTCTGATCCTTGCTCTTGCAGAGTCCCCAAGGGATGCACTAGTTCACGATTGGCCCTCTGGTCTCCTTTATGCTTACCCCCCTCTACCATTGATCCCAAAGTTTCTGCAGAAAGCCAGATGGATGAAGAGTTCAGTGATCCTCATTGCCCCCTACTGGTCTTGTCTTGTCTTGTCAGGTATGGTTCTTCTTTCACTGGTCTCATCTGAAGTATTTCTCATGGATTCTGGAGGCCAAACAGGCCCTTTTATCTCATCCAGCAGGGAATCAACACCCCAATATGGTAGCCCTCAAAATGACTGCTTGGTATCTCCAATTCCAATATTTCTACAATGGTCCAGGCTTGCTTCCCTTGTTCAAGATACAGTTTTAGCCTCTCAAAAAACTTCTACTAAAAAATGTATCAAAGCAAATGGATAAGGTTTGCCATTTGGGCTTCCAAAGAGAATATTGACCCTTTCTCATTCATAATTTCAGCCATCCTTCTCTTCCTTGCTTCTCTTTCCAGGGATGGAGCAAGTTTTTCCACTATAAAACTTCAACTGGCAGCCATTTCAAATTTTCATGAGATGCTTCCGGCTCCCTTGCAATGTCTAAATTATGCAAACCCTTCATGAAAGAGATGTTCCTGTTTAGACCCCCTGATTAAGGGTCCTGCTCCACAGTGGGATCTGACTGTTATTCTTCAAAAAACCCAAGAACCTTTTGAAGCAGATAATGACTGTGAAATGAAATTCCTTTTGTGAAAAACCATCTTGTTGGTAGCTTTTACTTCAGCAAGAAGAATTTCCGAGCTTCAGGCCTTGTCATCAAAACTGTCTTACATTATTTTTCACAAAGATAGAGTTTCTCTCCGTACCAATCCATCCTTTATGCCTTAGGTAGCCACAGAGAGTAATATTAACCAGTCTATACAATTGCCAGTCTCCTTCCTGAAATTTTCTAACAAGGGCGAAAACATTTTGCATCTGCTTTATTTTCATAGGCAACTATGGTTCTACCTACATAGAACAAAACAGTGCAGAAAGTCTGACCAGTTATTTGTTTCTTCATCACCTAACCGGCTAGGTCAAGCAGTTTCCAAAGTTATATTGACTAAGTTGTTTACTGACTGTATATCATTCATTTATTCAAAAAATGGATTGAAATTGCCCATACCACCAGATCTATGGTTACATCATCAGTTTTCTCCTCCAAAGCTTTGATTGATGATATTTGTGCTGCAACCACTTGGACAAAGACTCTTACCATTGCGACACATTATAAATTGGACATTGTCTCCAGAAGTAGAGCTTCTTTTGGTTTGACAGTGCTGCGGCATTAAAAGGACAACATCAGATTTAGAAGTTATGTGCTTAGCATAACTTGGCATCTGTGTTGTCCATTTTCATTCTTTCTCACCTTCCCTGTCAGCTGTTCCCCCATCCTATTAGTTCTTGATGACCTATCAAATTTATGGGAACCTTTATGTTCCTGGTTTGAGCCTCTGCTTTCCTTCTGTCTTCTTTCTTTGTTTCTTTATTCAGAAGACAATAGGACAGCAAACTCTGTCTGAGGAAGCTACAGAGGTGGTGGAGCATTAAAGGTAGAGGGAGGAGCTCGAGACTAGGAACAAGTGTAAAAAATGCGGCCAAGTCAGATCCAAGGGTTGGATCCATAACCCAGTAATGAGGAAGAATGAATAGGGGCAACACATATGCCAAGTTATGGTAAGTACATACCTACTAATTATGATGCAGCTGATGCCTCCTCTAGGGCTGCTGCCTTTGGTTCTGTTTTGATAAGGTGTTGTTAACTTCATCTCCAGCCCTTACCTGATGATATTAAGGCTAAGTTGTAGGATGCTCTTCTTGATAAGAACCTTTTTGGTTCTACTGCTGCTGAACTTTTTAAGTCCTCCATTTCAAGACAAACCAAGTTCTATCAGACAGTTTGCTTCCCCTTTCCTTGGGTCAGGTACCCTTATCCATTTGTTTTTCCTTGTCCCTTCCCATTTGGTTAGGGGTCACTCAAGATTCTTGGGTTCTGTCCATCTTCCTCCAGGGATACTTCATGGTGTGGAAATCTGTACCTCCTTTTCTAGACATCACTCAACCTCCTCAAGAACATCTTTCTTTCTTTTGTGAATTGCTTCAGGACGTTGTGGCAGTGGACATTATTCAAGTTGTGCTTCCTGCCAAGGAAGGGAAGGGGTTTTATTCCAGGGTGTTTCTGGTCTGGTCCCCAGGAAGAAGGACACCTGGAGACCCATTCTGGATCCTTTTCACCTCAGCACCTTTCCGAAGGTCCCTTCCTTTTGATTGTTGTCCTTTCACTCCCTGTTTCCTCCTCTTCTCCAGGCTTTCTTACTATCCCTGGATTTCAAGGATGTTTATCCCTACATCCAAATTCATCCCCTTTTCAGGAAGTTTTTACATTTCTCCGTTTCTTTCTTGCATTTTGGTTCTCTGCTTTCCCCTTTGGCCTTTCTACTGCCCCAAGGGTATTCACCAAATGCCACGATCCTGTCATTGCCTTTTGCAGGATGAGAGGAGTTCAGATATTTCCTTCTCTGGATGACCTGCTCATTCAAGCTTCATCCTCCGAGGTCTTGTTTCAGCACCTCTAGTTTATGGTTTGTCTTTTATAATGCCAGGGGTTTACCATAAACTCTCAGAAGTCAGTCCTGCCTCTTCCCTAGGATCATGTGTTTTCAGTTTCAGGATCCATACTGTTCCTATGCTGGCATCCCTGTCTCTGTCCAAGGCTCTCTCTCTAATCACCTTTTTTCAGTTGCTTCATCCTTGCTTCAGTCATAACCCGTGATTTTCTCTGGGTTCTAGGATTCATAGCCACCACCACTCCTATGCTGCCTCTGGTCAGATGCCATATGAGACTGATTTAGTGGTTCCTAAAGTCAGTGTGGCACCAACACTGCCATCCACTGGATTTTTGGTTCCTCTCCTTCCATGTCTCAGAACTCGGGCTTCAGTGGTCGATTCACCAGCTTTCTGTCATCCTGGGATTTCCCTTTCTCAGGAACTTTTTGCAGATGCATGGAACAGGGGTTAGGGAGCTTCTTTCAGTTCCTTCAAGGTTCAGGGTCTCTGGTCTCCCCATCAGTGGTCTGATTAACATCAAGGAGATGAGAGCTCTCCTTTTTGCTGTTGAGGCTTTCTATTCCCTTTTTCTTCCAGAGGTTCTCAAAGATCTTTATAGACAATACCACATTGATGTGATATATCAACAAGCAAGGGAGGACATGGTCCTACTTTTTTTGCAAACCAGCTGTTCAGGTCTGATATCTAACTGCCCATATCGAGTGACTGTTCAAGCTGTTTACATTCCTTCCAGACAAAATATTGTGTCTGACTCTTTGAGCAGATTCAGGACACATGGTCAAAAATGGATGCTTCACAGAGATGTGTTTCTGTCCATTGTCCATCAGTGGGGTACTCTACAGGTAGATTTTTTGTCTCCACTTTGAACAGACAACTTTCTCTTTTTGCACCAGAGTCCCAAGTCCTTTGGCTTGGAAGGAGGATATCCCTTCATCACCACAAGCTACCTCACAGGGTGGACCTTCTTGCACAAGACAAGGGGTCTCTGATCCATCTCCACTTGTCCACTCTTCATTTGACACTATGGGTGATAGGGTTTTGATCCCTGTCAGGCATTTTTTTTCCTGAGGATGTGCTTAGGGCTCTGCTGGAGGCCAGGAAACCCACTAACAGGAAATCATATTTGTCCAAATGGAAGAGACTTTTTGTCTGTTTCCTTTCTCATAACCAGGATCCATTTTCTGTGGGATCCCTCTGGTTGTCTTATTTGTGTGACCTGCTGCATGCTGGGATTGGCATACTTTTCTGTTGTTCTTTTTTTGCAGCAAAAAGCTGGGAAGGAAAGTTTCTAAAGCTACCCTAGTGAAATATTTGTCAGACTGCATCAAAATTTGCCACCAAAAGTATGGAGTATAGTTGCTCAAAGCTTTTAATACACGTCTTCTAAGGCTTTTATTTTTCTAAAAATTGGCATTTGTGCAGTTGATTTGGTTAGCCTCCATGCACACTTTAATCACTTTCTGCTTGGACATATATTCATGACAGTGGTCTGGTTTTGGGGCCACTATACTGAAAGGGGATACTTTGAGGAAGCTATTCAGGAAGCTGGGCTGGAGACTGTGTCCTACCTGTTGAAGAGGATGGATGTGACTGTGACACCCCTCCTCTGAGCCAGTGGTCAAGGCCCTCAATCCTCACCACTGACAGTGGTGGGGAATGCTCATGATGAGAAAAATAGACACACAAAGTACTTTCAAATGCAGCTCTCTGCACCAAGTACAATTTCCCTTAAGAGCACACAGGGATGTACACTCCAATCCTGGGGCTGGGCTTTCTCTCCAGGCCCCAAATAAGATTCCCCACTGACCACTATGAGCTGAATCCTTAGCCGGGTGCTCCAAACCAAATATTCCACCACCCTCTTTGTGTCCCCATTCAAAGTAGCTGTCACATACACACTTTTTAGATTTGAATTTTCACACACACACACACACACACACACACACACACACACACACACACACACACACACCTAGGAAAGACTGGCACAGCTTACCTGCTCTGACACTTCCACCCAGACTATAAGGTTGATTTACTGTCACCAGAAAACCCGAAGCCAGCTACTTCAAGGCTGTTACAAGGGTACCCAATTACACTTAGTAATTAGCAAGACTTTAAGGAACATGGAGCCGCAGTGACACTAAATAAATGCAGGTACTCTCGAAGGTTTAATATTTTGTAAAAGACCAGCCACTGTGAAGAGTTTAGATATATTTAATAATAAAAAGCCATGAAAATACTGAGCATCTATTTACAATAAACACAAGAGTTTCAATCACAGGAAATATAAAAAAACAACACAGGTGGAAAGACTTAGTTACAGAAGAAAACTGCATTTAGCTAAGCTCACTATATTTTTCTAACTGACTGAAGAATCACTGTTCCCTAGTTACTTACTAAAGCAGGGTAAGATTAAGTGGATGGCTGTCTTGTCCAACAACAGAGTGCATTTATCACATCTCTCACTGGTATTCAAATACAATTTCAGTGCTGGCTACAGAATGACATCACATCTGGTAACCTGATTCTGTGGGTTCCCACACTACCCCCTCACTAGCAACTGAGCTAGCATCTCGCACTGATGTGTTCCAGTACACAAGCAGCACTTTAGCTAAGTTTTTTTATTACAGGATCTGGAAACTGTAAAACAATTCCAACACTTCTACCCTTCCTGCAGAGACTAAAAAGCTATTCTCTGGCTGCATTCAGACCTTTGAGATAAAATCTTTATGCCCTAAACCAAGTAATTAAATTTCAGGTTGTTTTTTTAAGGTTAGCTGGGCTAAGCTTAACCCCTTCCCTTCCAGTATCCTGTGTTAAAATATATACATTTCATGAGTTACAACAATACAGTCTGAGATACATGTATATTTATCTTCTGTCCAGCAGAACCCACCGTTGATACATTTTTAACACAAGCAACTTTAGAAATACATTTTTTAACACAAGCATCTATACAAATCAGTTTGATATTCAAATGACATATAATTATTTACCAAACTCCAGCTACCTATGCTGGCATATGGTACACATGCAGTGCCCTACTCTCCCTGGCACAGCAGGTACTACCTCACATCACCACAGTGATCACCCTGGATATGAAAGTTATGTACTTAGTAACAACAGATCTAGATTATATCTATCCATTGTCTTCAGCAGGTAGGACTTGATGACCACAAAATATAAAAAACTCTATACTATTTGTGTCCTTCCCCACTATCACATAGGGTGTGTTCATTTTTGTGACTTTCAGCATTATGCATGTTTGAAGCTGGGAAAGTTATGGTGGGGTATCAGACCATACTGGTCTTGTGCACATAGTGCAGTCTATTAAACAAGTATTTTGCTGCAGTTGAAACATGACACTGAAGGTTAAAATGACGTTGAAGAACAAAAAATTCTTGGGTCCCACAATACTGTTGTCTGCCCCCTTCTTTCTTTTATAGGTAAAGTTCTGAATGAAGGTAGTTAACATTCCACAATGTTCTAACCTTTTGTCTTCTTCATATGTTACCATGAAGTTTAAGTTTTTATTTTTTAGGTTCAGATTTTTTTTCCTGTTTTTGCTTCCCCCAGGGCCTTGTCTGATTGCTCCTGTACCTTATCCAAGTTGCCCATTCATTCTGGCAGAACAAGAGCTATGTATTCATGGGTTGGATGAAAGCCCTATTGCCCATTCATTCCTTCCCATGAATCTGTATCAGCCTTTCTTTCCCCATTGAGATTTGGGTAGTAGGGAGCAGGCAAGCTTTGTTTGGGGGCAGCCATCCCTTTACTTTTTGGAGTAACCCCTCCCCCACAATGACTCCTTTGAGCCTGCAGCCACCCCCTCTTGCTGGGAGGCTTGACTTCATAAGCCATGTTCCCCTGTGCTTTGTAGTGCTTTATTGCACTGTAACAGTGCAGGCTTGGCCGATTCAGAATTTTACTAGATGTCGCCCATGTAGTGGACAAGAGTCATCTCCTTGCCTGCCAGGAAGGGAGGGCTGGCAGCAGCCGCTCACTCCCGTCTTTCCTGGCCATCTCCTACAGGCACACAAGTGTTAAATAAACTTGGGATGTGTGCAGTGTAGTCTGGGCATTCTCCATGTATATCACAGAGGTGTGCCCTTTTTCCTGATGACTTCCCCTCTTGCCTTTTTCTCCCTTTCCCCAAGGACAGAAACCATAATGCAGGATAATTCTTTGCAGTCTAGAGTGCTTTTATTCATGTCGCTATCTGTCAGTCAGACAAACCTATTACTTAGATCTTACCTCCTCTCAGAATGACATTAACCAGTGCATCCTTCAGCTTGTTTGGTAAGCACTGGTAAATGTTGAGAGAATACAGGAAGACGGTCAGTGGTATGTTCATAATTATTCTTTCTGCCATTTCACGTAGTTGTACTTAGCAAGTGCCATAAAGAGTTCTGCTTGTATTATTCCAGGTACCATTATGCTGTGGAAGACCAGTTCTTATGGGGCTTCTAATACCTGTATGTAACTTATGCTTTCTGTGTTTGGAACTACAGATGAGAAATGAGGGGCCTACTTGTGCCTACACAATGCTTTAATAGCCACATGTTTCAGATGTAATTTTGAGAGTAGGATTGTCAGGGCTAAAAAAAAAATCGCTGGTAAACCAGCAATTCTAACATATGCCAGATCATTACAGCCGTGTGCTTGGCTGTGTGCTTATTCTTAAGGCAAATAATGATATTGAGCTGCAGGATACTAAAGAGTGCATAATTTCATAACTGAAACGCAGAGTGAGTGAACTTTGTTGTGTTGAGCAGCAAGTTTTTGCAGTTACCTACACTGGCCATCTCAGTTTAGTTTTTTTATCTGTCATTCATGGACCTTGGCATGCTGTCTTGTCTGTAATTTAAGACTTACGTGTGTGTGTGTGTGTGTGTGTGTGTGTGTGTGTGTGTGTGTGTGTATTTAGATATGTATGTATGTCTGTATATATATATATATATATATATATATATATATATATATATATATATATATATATACACACACACACACACACACACACACACACACATATAGGGGTTCTGTATTAGGTCTAAATGCTGGTTTGTCGACCTCTGTTTAATCAACCGCATTTGCTTGATATATGCAGATAGTAGACAGTTGTGTGAGATCAGCAGTTCCGGGCATGGGAATATTCCCTTTCCCCAGGGATTGTGTGATCTGGGAGTTACTTTATATAATTAGCAGGAGGTGTTGCAGCTGGACAGGGGCAGTGTTGTTTTTTTTTTTGTGTGTGTGTGAAAATTGCATGTACCGCGGTTCTTTCTCAGCCCATGAGTGATGCGTTTTCTCGTTCGGTTTGCTGACTTTGTATGTTCAACAATTCTTAGGTCAACCTATGGGCTACTCTGTATGTGTGTGTGTTTTTATATACATGCATGTGTGTACATATATATATATATATATATATATATATATATATGTGTAGGTATATATAGGTATAGAAATGTGTGTGTGTGTATATATATATATATATATATATATATATATATATATATATAAATATATATGTGTATATATATATATATATATCTATATTTTTGTATATATGTATATGTATATATATATATATATATATATATATATATGGGAATACTTCGCTTGACCTAAAACTCATTTGGCCGACACCCAATTGAACTAAATTTCATTTGACTGTCCCATTTCACTGAAATTTAAGACATAGACTTGTGGGTTTTCCTTCACCTGTGACTTGCTTGTGATAAAAAGAATTACTGTAACTTACTGTGCTGACCTTTAGAATTCTGACAGTCATGTAGAAAGTAGTGTTTCTAAATGTCGGTTTGTCTCTTTACATTTTTATTGGAAGTATCTAAAGTAATTTGGCAAATGTTTTGTGAGTTCCCAGCAGTAGTGGCAGCATGTAGAATACTGTAAGGCAAGTTAAAGGTATATGCCCTTTTCCCCACTGTAGTGCGATCCTTATAATTGGGGTATGTGGGGAGAGTAGCCCCCCACCTAGTTTGGTTGTACATTGTCCTGTTTCTGTTTAGAGGGTAGTAAGTAGTTATTAAGTTCTGGAAAGGATTAGTTATTGGTGTTCTAAGTGTGCTTGTTTATGGTTTAAGATTTAGTATGTTGAAATTCAGCATTGCAAGCTGTCAGTCAAATGAGTTTTAAGTCAAATGAAATTTAGGTCAATTGGGTGTCTGTCAAATGGGTGTCAGTCAAATGAGTTTTAGGTCAAGTGAAGTAGACCCATATAGGTGAATCTATGTCAGATGATCGAGTTTTCAGAAACTCAAAATTCATATGGATGAGATCATATGATCGAGTTTCCAAAAATGCAAATTTAAAAAAAAGAAAAACAAAAAAACACAAAAATCTGTGCCTCCCCCATACCCCCTGCAAATTATATAAACTTATATATACTTACTCCGAGATTGCACTACAGTGAAGAAAAAGGTAAATTTCCTGAACCTCACTGTACCGCGGTCTGAATTCAAAAGCTCAGAGTTTTCAAAAACTCAATCATATGGACTTGTCCATATGAATTTTGAGTTTCTGAAAACTTGATCAACTGATGCATTATATATATATATATATATATATATATATATACACACGTGTGTGTGTGTGTGTGTGTGTGTGTGTGTGTGTGTATATCTATATATATATATATATATATATATATATATATATATATATATATGTCTATCTATACTCGGATATATGTAAAATATTTTTTCAGCACTTTGACCCCTTGCTGTCTGTTCCCTCTGTAGTTTACAATAACTAGCTGTTAGGAAGCAGCTGTTTCAGATTACTAGCTTGCCAGAAGAAACAAAATAATAGCTAAATGTGAAAGGTCATTGAATGTACATAAAGATACATCTTTTGTTTGCTGATTGCATTTCTGAAATGATTAAAAACCAAACCCGGTTTGT
Organism: Protopterus annectens; assembly: GCF_019279795.1. Lineage (NCBI taxonomy): Eukaryota > Metazoa > Chordata > Ceratodontiformes > Protopteridae > Protopterus > Protopterus annectens. The sequence goes on from NC_056725.1 coordinate 1,141,151,102, forward strand.
CCATTAATAGTCTTAAATGTACTGTATTTTAAACACTACAAACATTTCTAATGTTGCTAAATCAAGTTAGTTTTTAGTATTATGAAAAACTTGCTTTTTTGCTGGTCTTTCTTCCTACTAAATTTTTTATCCTAGATTAATGCTGAAGTTTTATATAATGATGCATTTTTGTTACAGCGTATACAAACCGGTATCCTGAAGTCTTTCAACAATCCAACTACTAAAAATGCAGATGAAGAAACTAGACGGAAGGTAAAAGGTAAGTACTCTGAAGGCTTTCATTTTGTTCTTGCTTACAGGCTTACAAGCGGCTTTCAAAAATTGTAAATTAATTGGGGATGACAGTGATGATTTAAGCAGTTTAGGCATTTTAATCTATGTCCAAGATAAAGGATATGTGAGGTATAAAAGTGTTAGTTTCTGTGACCTAGTAGTGCCATCTAGTGCTTAGAGGAAAGAACACATGTTGCGGTTGAACTGCCTTTATATTTTATTTTTTCACTTGCAGAATTTATTTTTAATGGCATTTCTGAATGTAAGCATATGCAGAGAATAGTACTGAAATTAGTCTTTGTAACATGGGCTGCACAGTAGGATGCTAGCATAGTCATTACATTTGAAACACAAGTCCGGCAAACATCTGACTTTTATTACTTGAATAATCATTTACTCAAAAAAGTTAAGGAATTTGATAATTGTTATGCACTTTCAAATGGCCTGGAAGTGTTAGGGGATGGAATCTATAGCTCTTGATTAAGTCAACAGTAGCTCCCTCTTTTTAATGTAATTTCATATTGTTTCACACAGAGGTGCCGCTCTTCATTCTTTTCTTGCCCACCACTTGGCTTTTATCATCTCTTGGGTAGAAATTCTTACATGGTGAACCATTTTAGCTGCTTCAGCACTCTGTTTTTCCTGGAACTTGGTAAAAGTAATATTGTGCTAACCAGCATGCAGTAGGACACAGTGGAAATGACATGGTTTTAATGACAAATTAATATCATATAAATTGCCAATTCGCAGGACACTTCAGCACATACTTGCAACATGGGCTTTCTGGCACTATTTCTGTCTGTATTCTTTAACTGCTATTGATTGTATAGCAATAACAGAGTTACCCATATCTAATTTTCAACTTTGTTATTTTCAAATATATATATATATATATATATATATATATATATATATATATATATATATATATACACACACACACACTTACACATACACACACACTTACACATATCTATATATATGTTCATAGGTAGGTACTAGGCTTTTGGCTCTGGGGCCTATACAAGCCCAGCCAAAAAGGTACCCTGGCTTTTGCCATCCAAGAAGATTATTTTCCTGTGCCACTGTCGAGCAGAGCCACAGAGGTGATCCCCGGGGTGAATTTCCTATTTCCCATCCAATCATCGAGATTTTTCTTGAAGAGTGCTAATGAGGAGCTTTGCTTGATATAGATAGGTAGTTTATTCCAGAGTATGGGAAGTCTTTGGGACAGGAATCTATCCCTCCGGCATGTTCTGTTTATTGTGGTGACAAGGTTCTAGAGCGTGTAGCTTGGAGGGATCGGGATTTCTTTAAGTGGAGCATGTCCAACAGCTCTGGGTTTGACATAGCTTTGTATGTTAGGCAGAGATCACCTCTGAGTAGGCGATATGCGATGGAGTAAAGCTGGAGTTTTTTGAGATGGTCTGTATAGGGCATCTGTTTGAGGCCGGTAATCCTCTATGTGAGGTATTTCTGCGGCCTTTCCAGTTGTTGTAGATGTCTTGTGAGGTACATACCAAAAGGGGCGTTGTATTCTATAATGGGTCTAATGAGTGATGAGTAGAGGGGAACAATGACCTCTTTTTTTCTCTGGATGAGAAACCTTTTGTGATGAGGTGTGCCATGTAGAAGGATTTCCTGACTACTGTGGCGATGTGATTATCAAAGGAGAGACTACTGTCCACCTGTGTCCCAAGATCTCTTATCACACTTTCGGTGTTAAGTATACTGCCGCCTATGTTGTAGTTCATGGGTACAGAGTTTTTACCAAAGGGGATGACAATGCACTTTTTGGTATTGAGCTTGAGGCCATGGCTTTGACACCAGGCATCTGTCTCAGTAAGGCCATTTTGTAGGATGTCCACATCGTTAGGAGTTTTGATTATGGCTCCTAGTTTGCAGTCATCTGCGAACTTCATTAGCCAAAGACCTTCTGTGTTAGCCTGTACTTCAGAATAGTAGATACCAAACAGGAGAGGACCCAGGACTGAACCCTGTGGTACTCCACTTGTCACTGGTCTGAAGTCGGATTTGGAGTCTGCTCCTTTCACAGTGTGGGTTCTTTCAATGAGCCAGTTGGCAACCCATCTTGTGACATAGGGATTTATACCTAGTTTAGTGAGTTTATCTATAATTCCAGAGTGGGGGATGGTGTTGAAAACCTTGGCAAGATCTAGATAGGCTGTGTGAACCACCTTACCCTTGTCTACGGCTTTGGTGACTGCTTCAAAGACGTCTGTCAGGTTTAGGAGACATGATCTGCCTTTTACAAGCTCAAACTGGGTGAGGTCCAGAGTTTGGAGATTACAAATGTCTTTGTTTATAAGTTCCATGATGATACGTTCCATAGCCTTGCATACCAGGCTCATCAGGCTAATGGAGCGATAGTTCTCGTGGTCCGTGGTGGCTCCCCCCTTGTGGAGTGGGATAATTGTCGCTGTGCGCCATTCAGCAGGCACAAAGCCTGAGGTGAGGCTATGATTGAACGTGGTACTTAGGTGGGATGCCAGTTCATTTTGTAGTTCATGTAGAACGCAGTCTGGGATGTTGTCTGGTCCCATGGATGCTGTGTTTTTGGCTTTGGAGAGTGTGGTTTTTACCTGTGCAGCCGTGATTACAGGAACTTTGCATTCTTCCGGTATAGAGATGGGCTCTTTAGGGGGTGAGAGGGAGGTAAAGTTAGCACTGAACCTATCTGCCAGGATGTTGGCAATATCAATTGGGTCTGTATATTTAGTGCCATTGTGCTGTAACTCAGAGCAGATCTGAGTGTTGCCATTGAGATTCTTGACATAGCTATAGAATGCTTTGTGGTTGTCTTTAGAATCAGTGGCGATTTTGTTTTCATAACTAGCTTTGGAGGATTTTATCAGGGATCGCAGCTTCTTACTGAGGCTGACCAGGGAGCTCCTCCACTCATGGGATTTTACTCTCTTTTGCAACAGTTTCTTCCTTCTGTTGTAGAGTTTGTTTATGGCAGGGGACCACCAGATTGGCTTCCTTTTTTTGGAGGATAGCATCTTGGTTCTGTTTGGGATAGCACCATCCATGCACTCATGTAAGTGCTTATAAAGTGCAATTGTGTAGGATTAAGTAGTCGTAACTGTATTGTTCATCTGCATGGGTGTCATGAAGTTCACCACTTCTGTCTTAAGCATGAAGTTGGCTTTGGAGAAATTTTTTACCATGGTTTCCTTAATGGGGGGTGGGGGCAGGATGTGGATATCTAGGGTAATTAGCTTATGGTCAGATCGGACCAATGAGGCGTTGGCTTCAGGTGTGGGACACCAGTCACTCATGTTGTTAATGACTAGATGTAGGATATTGTTGCCCCTGGTGGGGGTGTGGATAAGTTGATCCAGGGCATTGGAGTTTATGAATTCCAGAAAGCATTGAGCGAAAGAGTTGGTACATGAGTAGTATTCCCAGTTAATGGTGGGGTAGTTTAAATCGCCCATTATTACGGTGTTTGGTTGAACCCTAATATTTTCCAGTACATCAAGAAAAGAGGAGTGGGAATCCTGGGGCATGGTGGGTGATCTGTAGCAAGCTACAATTTGGATTGCAGTTTTGCCCAGAGTTAGTTGCACTTGGATAACCTCGGCTGCATTATGCTGAGCAACTAGCCTGGAGGTGTGGATATCCTTAATGAATATGGACAGAACTCTGCCTTTGGTGTTCCGGTCCAGGTTATATGGCCGAAAAGTGCATAGTAGTACAGGGGTGCTCTCTAGAGCCTTGAACCAGGTCTCAGTCACTGCACAGATATCGATGTTCTCCATTTTAAGGAGTGCCTCGAGTGAGTGCATTTTGAGATTTAGACTTCTAGCATTGAGTAGCATCACCCTCAGTTTTTGCTTGCCTCTTCCTGTTATGATGGTGAATTTGTCACTTGAACCTTGCCTAAAAAAAGCACTATAGGGGCGGCAAGAACCTTAGCCAGTATCCAGAATCCCAGGGG